>NW_027176343.1:61719-127613 GCF_023349555.1 Cebidichthys violaceus | reverse complement strand
ACTCTCCTCCCGCTCTTCCTCCTGTCTGTCTCGCTTTCCTTCCTCCTCCCCCCGTCCTCTCATCTCTCGTTCATCCAAATCTCTCGCTTAACTCTCATGGGATCGGAGAGGAGAAATTCCTTTTCACACGCTTCATTTTTTTTTCTTTTTCTTTCCCAATCACTCTTGATCTTCTGTCTGCATCATCTCTTTTCTTTCTTCTCTTCCCCCCCCCCCCCCCCCCCTGCATGCTACTATGGTTGCAGGCTGAGTGCCAACTTCGGGGGGGGGGGGGGGCAGTGGTTGATTAATTTGTTCTTCAGCTCTTTCTGCTGAGTTTGCGGCATAGCAGGTCCACGGATGTTAAAAATGACTGTTCTGAACGTGAATTCTTTAATTGATACCGGACAGGATTGCTAATATAATCAGTCCATTCATTGATAAGTCAATAAACAAAATAACAATAGGCAACTATGTCAGTCCTTGATTGTTTAATCGTTTGGATCCGGCTCCTCAGATGTGAGGATTTGCATTTTAAATGTAATATTCGTGTGATTATGAAGTTGAAGTGGCCAAAACAACAATTTTAAAAATGGCACTTTGAGCTCTGGGGATTTTTCTTTTTTCGCAATTATTTTGACAATTCATAGACTGATGAATTTTAAATAATTGACACATTCATCTTCTAGTTCATTTTCAACCTTTTTATAGTTTTAATCATCGCCTGATCTTTGGTTTGGTACATGAATTCATTTAAAAGTAGGGAGAAACATCAACAAAGAAAGAATAATAGAACCCTATTGGCATCAAATTTAGCCGGTTAACGGCGGGTGACGACGTGTCGGACCGCAGAGCTCGACTGCCGCAGAGGCTGCAGATAAAAGCAGCCGAGAAGAGTATTTCCTCCACGAAGAGCTTCAGTGGCCTGAGAGCACCTCGGTATCGAGCCGCCGCTCCCTCACACTGGGAGGAGCCGGTTGAGGCGGAGGTTGGGGTACGGCGTAAGAATGCCGCCTCCCGCTGCAGGTGTTAGCTTTTTATTTTTTCAGGCGAGGCTGTAAAACTCTGTGGGAAACCCTGGACTGGGTGGGAGAGGAGGGGAGGGGAGGATTTTGGGTATCCCTCAGGAAACCTGGAGGAGCTAACAGGAGGAACCACAGTAGGACTTTGAACCTGGGTAAATAGATAGGTGATGGCTGAATGGATAGACCAGACATATACATACTAGAAAAGTACCCTCAGTAGAGTGTAGGTGTCTCCCTCTCCCCTCCAGAACAACACATAATTGTCCTTCCAGGCTCCCTTACAGTCAAGATGGCGGCGAAGATAACAAAAACAGGGATTTATTCATCTCGCATCATGCCTGTTTATTGAGAATCATAACTTACTGGCCTCAAGAAAGGCCAACATGTGTCCTTCAACAGACCAGGTAATGCTTGTTCTCAGCCGAGCTGATTAGCGGAAATGCCTTTTGCTGCTGAAGCAGTTGTAGATCACTGTGAGTGACGAGTCAGCAGTCAGAGACGGAGTAAATCAGTCGATAATAAAATTGCTTTTTCATAAATTGCGAATCACCCCAACCGCAAAAAGTCCTCAAATGAGCACGAAAAATATCAGGCTGATGGGTCCAGTGGTATGAGAGATTAGTCGAGGACAGATTCTTACACACACACACACACACACACACACACGACCGAACGCATGATCTCCATAATAAACGGAGAGGAGATGAAAGAGGCCACAATTCAAGATTCTCAATTGCAATAAGTGATTGTTGGACATGAAATGGGCGATTTACTGATCGTACACATAACTCAGATGCTTTGGACTTCATTATCTTGAAGGAAATATCTTGTTTCAAATGTTAAAAAATGATCCGTCACACAGAGAATCGCTGCAGAGCTGCTCTATCGACACCAGGCAGACAGTAGCTGCAGACACAGGTACAATAAGGCTATTGTTCTCCGTGTAACTCGACCGCATACACACGGCTGTGGTCCTCAAAGCCTCTCTTTCTCCCTTCATGTGACACACACACACACACACACACACACACACACACACACACACACGCAGTGCAATTAGTTTTGCCAAACTAGTAAAATCACGTCCGTGCACTCTCTACACACACAAAAAAGAGCTATCGACGGCTCTGTTATGACAATCACACACACACACACACACACACACACACACACACACACTTTCTCTCTGTCAGTCCAAAGCTTTCCATTGGTTAGTTATGTGTGTGAATGAATAGGCGATGTTACAAAGAGACATTTGATCGGTTGACAGTCCAGAGAGAGAAGGAGCATGAAAGAACGAGAGCCACTCGGGAGCCTGGTTTCAAAGACCCGTGGGCTCTTTTTAAACTCAGGATATCGGTTTAAAAGCTTCCTTAACTTTCATGAGAAAGTCGGCGATTCGTCTTCTTTAAAATTAAAAAAAAAAAAAGGCTGTATCCGTTTGTGTCGAGGCCTGCGTGCTTATAATGTGTTTGAGAATAGAAGAAATAATGCACAAAGTATAAAAAGCACTCCTTACATTTAGGCTCTTCTTAAAAGTTATAACGACATTTTATTTTGGGCTGTTCGTCTGCACCCTTCAAAATGTAAAGAGACAGTGTGTGGGGTTTGGTGGCATCTTGTCCCCTTTGAAATGAAGTCTACTTTGGCTAATTTTACCTCACGTTTGTTACATAACTTACATACTTAACTAACGCCACCTACATAAGTAACAAACGTAGTTATTACAACCCAAACCACAAGGTTTTCCTAAACCTAACCAAGTAGTTGTGCTGCCTAAAACCGAGCCAATTAAGCTAAAACTAAGTAAACCTACGTTGGAAGTTTATTTTTGAAAAAACGAGCCGGAACTGACCCTAGAGTCGTACCTGTAAGCGTCATAGTTTGTCGTTGTTTGGCGAGTTTGGAGTAAGACTGTTTTGGCAATTACCGCTTATCGCCATAGGTGGCGCCAAAGACACCGAAGCGGAGGTCTTCGAGACTGTAACGGTAAGTCGGAGAGTTGTGTGCTCAGTGGAGGGGAAACAGAACTCTAACCGCGTGACTCGACGTGTAACTCTCTCCGAGGGTTAATCTATAGCAGTAAATTAGGGGGGCCGCTGCTGACGCTGCATGATATCAGTTCATTACATGCCCCGGTGGACTCCACATACAGTATGCTCAGAGCCTGTCACAGCCTCCTCCCCTCTCCTCCACTCACAATGCAAGTTTTTAGACGTCATCATTGTTATTAATTTCAATTTGCCTCTCATTTACGAGCATTATCGCATAAGACACATAAGAGCTCTATGTTGCTATTCACTTCTCAGCTGTAACAAAAGAAACAACACCTGCTCTGTGGATGTTACACTACACCTTTTTTCCGAATACGAGCAATGGAAGCCTTAAACGTTAGAGACATGGGATTGGTTAATATTGATGTGGGGAAGAGACCTACATCAACCGCTGAGCAAGACATTTAAAGTACCTGTATGTGTGTACTCAGCATGCTTTACAGATATCTACATGCTTCTTTTTTTTTGTTGCATTAAGTATATGAGAGTGAGACAGATAATGGAGGTAGAGAGCGAGAGAGAGAGAGAGAGAGGAGAGAGAGAGAGAGCAGTAGGCTTAGACTTTTGTCTGTTGGATCAGGTTCAGACCAGGGAGGGTTGGTGGGTCTGTGTCTGTGGGATTGGCTTCCTGTGATTGTAAATCTATCCCCTTACTCTGTAATGGATGTGTGTGTGTGTGTGTGTGTGTGTGTGTGTGTGTGTGTGTGTGTGTGTGTGTGTGTGTGTTGTGTGTGTGAGTGTGAGGGAGAGATCAGGGCGTGTCGTTAAAAGATTTCAGAGAAGCACATCAAACTCTTGACCTGTTTGTTTTGTCTTTCATGTCTTATACTTCCCCCGGTCCCCCGTATGTTTTATCAGCTTTTTCTTCTTTTTTTTTTTAAGACGTCTTCCTGTTTTCTCACCTGCTTCCATTTTAATTTGCTGTTTGCTGTTATTGCAGATTCAACACTAAATCACGATATGTTTACCCGCTGTCCAGATTAAGAGCCAGAGTGCGGGCATTAGCCTTGTCTTTTCTTCGCTACTGCTATCCAATAATGTGTCGAATTTTAACTGGAATGTCGAATAAACCCCACTAACGCCGCCCTCAAAATCCAAGATGGCTGCTCTGAGCATCAACAGTGAAAGAACATTAGTAACATGCTGTTTATTAGCACTTCCCATTAAATCGGTCGTACTCACAGTACTGTCCAACCTTCTATCGGTGGACATGTTGCAGCGATGTTCGTATGCGCAAAATACCGTCGTGATCACCTGACATAGCTAACGGTGGCTAACGACGGCTAACCTGGCAACTGTAACTGGGGTGTGATGTCCCAGTGATGTCTTAACTTCGACTTCCGAGGTAAACAGAATGCAGCAGAACCATATGAGCCGCTATGGCAATTCCTTTTCTCCTTCAATGTTGTTTTTTTTTTACCCAGACTCAGCTGTACTTTGTGTTTAGTGCTAATTAGCATATGTTAGCATGCTAACTCGCTAAACTAAGACGGTCAAAGCTGGTAAACGTTATGTGATAATCAGCATGTTAGCATTGTCAGTGTGAACATGTTAGCATGTCGATGTTAGCGTTAGCCTCCAAACACGGCTTTGTCCGAGTACAACCTAACAGAGCTGTACCTCTCTGCATGTCCCCCCCCCGAAATGTCTCTCTATCCCTCCCTTCTAACCTAATTTCTACTCTTGGAGACTTTGGCCGAATTTGGGCTTTTTCTTTTTTCTTTTTTTTTTTGGGTCTTCATATTTTTAGGGTGAAACGTCACATCAGAGGGTCTCAACGGTACCGTCGTACAGCTTTTTAAAACATCACCGCCGGTCAGAATGCCAGAGTTTCACTACTATTCGTCGTGGTTGAAATAGTCCCAAAGACACTATATATATATATTGACTTATTGACGTTTAAATGCAACACGTGGCGGCTTCAATAAAGCATCAATATCGAGCCGATCCGTCGGTGACCGACTTTCAACTCCCACTTCTCTTCTCATCATCTGCCCTTTCCTCCTTTCCTTCATCCACGTCCTCCTCCATCCTTCATCCTTCCTCCTCTTTTCCCAGCAGTCGGACAGAAATAGCCCCCGCTGTGTGTGTGTGTGTGTGTGTGTGTGTGTGTGTGTGTGTGTGTGTGTGTGTGTGTGTGTGTGTGTGTGTGTACCAGTAGTCAACTGGAATAGATCCATACCAGGACCTCACTGTATGTGTGTGTTCAGCACTGCTCATCACACACACACACACACACAGGCAGGGTAAGGCTTTCTCCCTGGGCGTCCTCCGTTAGAGAACCTGACATTTACACTCTGAGACGGATGCTCCATCTTGCACATCAAAGCCCATCCTAAACTTGGCCCTCTCTCACTCGCTCGCTCTCCCACGTTTTTCTGTTAATTTTAACACCAGACATAAGCTATTTTGAGATGCTTTTTTTTTTTTTCCAACCTCGAAGGTTTATTTTCGTATTATAATATTCAGGTCAATTGCTGTTCTTTGATTTCTTGGTGTGTCTACACTGTTATTTTGCTGTTATGTAATATATCACCTCTTGTCTCCTCAAAGCGGCTCATGAGAAAAGAAAACAGCAACATTAGGAACCTCAGGGGTCTTATAGGTTCACTGTGTCGCAATTACTAAATGTTGCTACTGCTAAATGATACGGGCCTCACGGCAACTCTTGCGATGTAACAAATAAAATTTAATATATCCACATTACACTGATATAAAGACCATATATAATGGAATGCCGGCTATAATCTGCTCTGTACATGATGGTCATTTAAACTCAACAGGATATATTCACCATTCTCAGCGACTGGGGATAACATGGGGGGGGGGGGGGGCGACTGGGGCCCATGGCTGGTTTTTGCCCCAGGACCCTGCAGTGGGTTAATCCAGCCCTGTTACTGTGTCATTACATTTTTGTTTCTCTATCTATTGAGCCAACACTGACACAGCCAATGCAACTTTTGAACAAATAAATCCATAAGCAATGAACACGCCTTTGCTCAATTCAATACACTACAGGTTTACATGGCCTGGTATGACCAATACCTCATGGTGGCTTTAAAGTTGCCTAATGTTCGCAAACTTTAGATAAACATTGTTGTATTGCTGAGTCTGTTGATGACTTTATAACTCATCTTATCTCTACTTGTGCCTCTGTTAAGCTACATCGTAGCATTTATGATTCAGTATGATTCAAAATGTGCATATTACCAAACAGTTAAATTTGTCAAAGGACTAGTTGATGAATGATCAGAGTAATTAACCTGTAACGTGTAACTGACCTGTAATCTATCTGTCTGTCTGTCCATCCATTTGTCCCTAGGTAAAAGTGTAATGCTTGCAACAACAAAAGAGTTACGTTATCTAACATTAATCAAAACATTTGTATAGTGAAAATGTAAAAGAGTTCTAAATTTAAGTCATTTTAGGTAACGCTATATGAATTAAGTCCACACCCTCATTAGACTTAATAGCTCACTTTAGAAAACATCTAATTTTCCAGTCCCACACCGCTGACTGATTGATTGATTGCTAAAATATTTGATTAATTTGATGCTGGAAGAATCAATATGCAAAGATATAACCCCTGCGCACACATGCGCACCGTCGTTTGTGTCTTTGATAATTATGTGAGTGCACCGGCAGGGTAATTTACTGCTGGGTAATTGATCTGCACAATAATAATCGGAGAAACAAAGCGGCAGGACTCATTTTAGCTTACACACACACACACACACACACACAGAGAGACTCCAGTGTTGAATCAGTGCAGCCAGCCTAGTTTATGAGCTATATTAGGAGTCCGATTTGAGACTCCCCTGCTCCTAATATAGTCCTCCTAAACTAGGCTGGCTGCACTGATTCAAGCCCTGGAGTCTCTCTGTGTGTGTGTGTGTGTGTGTGTGTGTGTGTGTGTGTGTGTGTGTGTGTGTTTTATGCGTGCGTGACTGATTACATTTCCCTAATTGACCGTTCGCTCACCCCTGTCCTGAACAGCGATTGTCCAATCATAGCTTATGCCAGAAGGAGAGATACGTGGCATTCAAAGAGTTTGCAGGGGGATGTCCTTTTTAAAGCTTTTCTGGAACCAAAAACACAAAATCCATTTATCCGCTTAAACATATGCTACAATTGCTAGCATGTCTGGCTAACTAGCTTCGTACAGTAGTAACCTAGCGTTATTCCCGGCCGAAGAGCATACAATTTACTACCTATATTAGTCTATTGGGTTAGCGTGTGTAAAAAACAGCTGTGCTATGACTAGCATATCCATTGTGTAGCCTAGTATTTCCCCGCTGTGTGGGCGCCAATCCTGATTGCTACTATAGCAGAGTTTAGGCTAACGTTAGCAGCAATGTCCTGCTCTGTTTAAATTTGGGGTAGCTAGCAACACCAGCGACGTTAGCCAGCTTAGCGTAACATTTGCCAGACATACTGTATCTGTTTAGTCCTCATGCTGAAGAGACAATTAACTTTTAGAAAATATCAACAAGTATGCAAACTAAACGGTCAACGAAATACGGTAACACCTTTTCTTTTTACCACACAAGTCTCGACGGAAATATAAAGAAAATGCTAACGTTAGCTTAAGTTAGCCAGCAACAGCTGAAGAAAATAGCTAATGACATAGCTAATTGCATGCTAACATACTTTTCATAAAATTGAGTATGTGGTGTATTCCTACTGCATAGTATGTGGATTTTGTGTCTGCGAGAAATGCCCTGATGTATACCACATTAGCAAGAATTTCTACATGTTGAGACGTGTTCACATATATAATGAAGCCTACTGTAGCAAAAATATTCAACACAAATTTTTTTATTTCATTAGCCTTAAAATAATAGTTGAAAAAAATGAATTTAGTGGAAGAGATTTGTGACAATTTTCATTTAGCTCGGACCGGTAACGTGATCGATACAGTCATGTGGTATTGCTTGAGTTTGCTTCAGTGTGAACAATAAACGTAATCGTTAATTATTAGCATACATGAATACAGACTGATGCAGTACGCTAGCATGCCATTTCCAACATGACAAAAACGACGGTCATCAGCTTGAAAATGAGGAGTCCCCGTTTGTCTACCTCTGTCTGAAATAAAGGACTCAATGTTTCAAAGTTTATATGATTTCAGGTGGTAAACCTGCCACCGTTAGCTACGGCGCGAGAACGGAGAGCGTAGCAACAGTAGCTAAGTGGGGCGGGGCTTTGCACACGGGTTTGCATTTTTGTGAACCTGCACCAGTGCTAGGTCATACTTGCATCACTAATGTATTATGTTTGAATTGTTGTGTACATGCGTGTGTGTGTGTGTGTGTGTGTGTGTGTGTGTGTGTGTGTGTGTGTGTGTGTGTACACACCCAGTGCTGGCTGTTTTCCAGAGCCAACTTTCCTCCTGAAAGTGGGAGATAACACAGCACTGCTCGGAAGGGGAGTAAGAGGATGACAGAGAGGGGGAGGCGATAATGCAACCGAGAGATGGGAGTTTACAGGCCAACAGGGATGGAGGGTGAGAATAAGGGGGGGGGGGGAGTAAAGGAAGGAGAATAAAAGGGGGGTGCAGTAGGAGAGATAGCAGGAGAGGATTAAAAAGAGGGAGAAGAGGGTGCGATGAGAGGATCCATGGAGGATGGGAGCTGGAGTGGAGAATGGCGGGTGAGTGGAGGACTCTTGGTAGAAGAGGGAGGAGGAGGAGGAGGAGGAGGAGTAGTAGTAGGTGGTGATGCGCAGGGGGTGGTGGTGGTGGTGTTCATTATGAGTCATGCCCAGGGAGGCTGAGTGCCGCTGGGGAAACAGCTCACTGACAGTCCCAGGCATCTAAAGGCCTTCTGGAGCTTCTCATAATGTGTGTGGTGTCATCAGAGAGAAGAGGGACAGACAGACGGATAGAGGTCAAAGTAAAACTAGGACACAACAGTTCCTCTCCACTCCTCTCCATTCCTCTCCTCTCCTCTCCTCTCCTCTCCTCCTCTCTCCTCTCCTCTCCTCCTCTCTCCTCTCCTCTCCTCCTCTCTCCTCTCCTCTCCTCCCAGCCCTTGCCCTTTATTGCGTAGGGGCAGTTTTACTGCAGCATTGCAAGTCCAGAGAAATCCCTGCACACACACACACACACACACACACACACACACTCACACTCACACACACACACTCACCTTGTTCCGCTTTATTAACGCCCCAAGGCTAACTAAGCTTTACGTCAAAGGTCGTACATGTTCTTTTTCTTCTCTTTTTTTAATCTCTCTCCATCTCTATCTTTGTCTTTCCATCTCCCTCTACCTCTCGATTTCACCTCCCCCTCTCCTCCTCTCAACAGTCTAAATGCAGCGAGCAAATCACAATATTCCATAATAGCCGGAGCCCACGCTGTCGGGTCACAATGGAGGGACGCGAGGGAGAGAGAGGGATGGAGAGTCGAGATAGAAGCGGTACATTGATAGGCGGTGAATAACGGAGCGGAGGGAAATGGAAAGGAGGGGGGGGGGGGGGGGGGGGGGGGGATTATGAACCAGCCGGGTGAGGGTGAGCTGTGTTTGTTGTTGATGCAGCTCTGAGCCTCCGAGTTTTCCGATCCAGCGCTGGCTTATTCCTGGTCATGATCACTGCCACACGTGTGATGAATGTGTCACCTCTGTCCCCCCCCCCCCCCCCCCCTCTTTCATTTTCACTTCACTCAACACAGCCTGCAGCGTAGCTTCTTGTTGTCTCATCTCCTCGTCTTCGCTTTCGGTCGCTCTCTACTGGTGTCACAAATTTGTTTTCTGTGGCGTTGACGTTTGTTTCCTTCTTCATTTTAACCGCACAGACACGAGAGTGGTATCAACCTTTGCATCTAACTCTCAGCCAGAAAGCGAATAAGTGTATTTCCCTACTACTCCTTTGAAATTGCAGTGCTCTGCTTCTATTCGGTCGCTGTTCGTTAAATAGCCAGACGTGCTCATTTCATGTTCCAGGCGTCGCTTTAGGACGTTGTTGTTTAGCTTGTAGGTCTTGTTTTCCTCCGTCCTCTCCTTCCTCCTACAGTGTATACTTTACCACTCTGTTGATCCTCTCCTCTTCCTCCTCTTCTCCCTCCCTCCCTACTTCCTCAATGACAAACATGTGGCTCCTGTGATGAAGGAGGCCACAGAGGGGAACACATTATAATGTCCTGTGACAAATGTCCTCCAGGTGTTGACTGTGGAGTACTTCCATGCTGTGTGTGTGTGTGTGTGTGTGTGTGTGTGTGTGTGTGTGGTTGCCTCTTGTGTGTGGCAACATATTACTAGGCAACCTCATGTGGACAGTACATGTGTGGGGATGTTAGTGTGTGTGATCAGAGTGTAAACTTGCCTGTAAATGACAGTTATTTGGTGGCTTTTGGGTGATCAAAGTGGAAACTGCACTCTGATGGTGGGTTAGCCTCACGTCTGAATCGCGTGTGTGTGTGTGTGTGTGTGTGTGTGTGTGTGTGTGATGAGGTCATTGTCTGTTCAGTATAGTCATCACAGTGCTGCCCAAAGGTCTGCACTCGAAGAGAGGCCACCGAGTCATTCGTCGCACTCAGCAAATTCACAGCGATGCCTTGCCAATTAGAAGTAAGTCCGCAGGAGAATACACTTTATAGCACACGCAGTGTAATGTACAAAGTTAATCAATAGATGAAACTAAATGAAACAGCAGTGCCTCCCTTAGGTTGACTGCTTTGGGGCCACCACACCAAACTCCCCCCTTTCCAATGTAACTAAATTATGATTGGTGCGTTATCTGGATGCCAAATGAATCAGAGCACCCAAGGCCAAATTGCCGCCTAAGTTACCATATGACCGATTGCTGACAAGCAATCTAGTATTTAAAAAGCCCTTTTTTTAAATGGAGTCTGGCACAGCGCTCACCGCACATAAAACACACCGGGGTTACATTACATAATTTAGAGCATCGCCGATCTGTTTTCCCTGAATATTCTTTGGTCTAGCTCAGCTATAAAACCCCCAAAACACATTATCCGTTAGCACGTTAGCACGTTAGCATGCCGTTCACAACCGCACCTACCGACGGCGTTACCTTCACTCCGTATGAGTCCTCCTCTGCTCCAGTCTGTGTTTGTGAAGAGGGAAGAAGCTAAGCTCCTCTGTGACATTCGAGAGCAGAGGATATTAATGATCGTGCGAAATTTTAGCTGCGGCGCTCATAATTCTGCAACGGTGGAATGAATATAGGGGAGATACAGGACAATATGGATACATAAGTCCATGTGGTTTCTAGCTGCCTTCTGACAAATGACCTCATCTAGTAATCTGTCCCCTGCCTTGCTCTCTCTCTCTTCTTCTTCTGTGTCTCTGCCACAAATACTGAATGTGGGATTGTAGGGCTTTACCTTTACTGTGTTCAGTCCGGACAGAGCTGCTTAATCTGATGACAATGCAGGATCTCTCCAGTCGACGGACAGCGATAGAGCCGCACTATCAACATCACTAGATATTCACTGTGTCCATATTTACTGCACATGCCAATGACCATGGATATAGGCCATCTCATAACCTAAATACTAAAGCCCAAATGATTTCTGAATCTGTGTCACCGCAAGGGTCCGCGTGACGTAGATCTTGACGTAGATCTACAAAGCGCGGACATGAACAGCATATTGGGCAGTAGGGGTTAGAACGGGTACCGATAGAGTTCCTTGTTGGCGTCCCAACCACTGATCGACGGCAACATCCTGTTTTAAGATTGATATTCAGACATTCAGCGAAGTTCGTCCTCAGTGACTCTTCATTACTTTTCACCGTATTAATATAACCCAACATGGCACCTTGAAGTTAGGGACATAAAAGTGCTTGCAAATGGGCCAAGGGAGCTGTACAATTTTTTGTCAAAAAGCGTTCTCCCACATTATACTAGGTGGCGACCCCCGGTTCTGCCGAGTGAAGCCGATGCGGAAGTGTCTACCAACGTGCGTTCTCTCTACTGACCAGCAGGGGGCGACTCCTCAGACGAAGTCAGGCTGTCTGTGAGGAAATGACTCTACTTCTCTCTTGATTTATTCCCTCAGTAAACATTGTAAACATGAGTTTATGGTCTCAATCTGTAGTTTACAGTCTTCTTCAATACAGCATGATGTTCATTTAGTACATTATGATCCATTTAGAGTCAAACAGACCTTAAAGCAGGGGATGCTTTAGGGCGGGGCTTACTGTGATTGACAGGTCGCTACCAGAGACGTATGCGGCGTCTCTACGTCACTCCACTGCAGTCCAAATATGGTCACTTCTGTTCACCGGTTGTAAAAAATCAAGATGGAAAAAGAGGAAGCAGGACGAGTTCTACAAATTCCGACTACTGATCGGTTTGTGACATAAACAAATACTGAAAGCTTCGCGTCACACGGGAGCATTTGCATCTGGACTTTATCTGGACCTTCAGGCTCACTCCTTGAGAATATTATTCAGATCAATTACACTCAACACTCCGCTCACATGCAGACTGAGAGGTTCATTGTTTTGAACTTTGTCCGGCGTAGCTGCAAGCGTTGTGCTCTCCGCTCTGCCCGATGCAGGGAGAACCCGAAGGCATCAGTTGACCCTTTGTGCATTCGTTTTAAGAACATGTCTGTGGTAGCATTATGCCCGGGTGATGTTAAACAGCACGGACAGTAAAGAGAAAAGAGGGAATCACATGTTTCGTCCTCCAGCGGTGTCCCACTTTACATTCAAACAGGCAAATTCAAAGAATTCCTGCAATTAGAGATACCAAAGTATTGGTCCAGGATAAATTTACACCCAAAAGGTGAAAGGTCAGGAGGTCACCAGAATCATGTTGAATCCTCCTCTGGGGTTCTTGAATATTCATACCAGATAATATAACAATGTTAATACGGTAGATGTAAAGACATGTTGCTTCGTATTTGACCTGTCACCCAACACTGTCTCCTATAGAACTTACTTGGTCAGTTTAATTTAGTATTATTTCATATAGAAGTGCTAAATTGCGCTGAACAACTTCACCTCCAGACACTCGCAAGCTAAACTAATATTCTTCCACTAAAACAACAATTTCGACTTTAAATGGATATTCCACTGTGTGATGCCTCACAGCCATTCCGTATCAGCCCCACTTAACCTCGTTAAACTCCTATTTGGGTATTTGCAAAAGACAAATTCAACTGATTTTGTTTTGAGTTTAGCTATTTTTAGCCATGCTAGCTCTTGGGGCGGCAGTGTCGGTCGGTCCATCACTTTGGTCCAGACTGAAATATCATATCCTATTTGTCATTGGCTGGATTTACATAAAATTTGGTAAAAACGTTCATGTCCCCCTCGGGATGAATTGCAATGACTTTGGTGATCCCCTAACTTTTCTTTTAGTACCATCATCTGCTGTGGCTAAGTGCCGCTAGCGTGGCTGTAGAATCTTAGTCGTGTTTAATCCTGTTTACAATGACACTAACAGTTGGATACCATATAATAGACTATTTCCTAACAAGCATTACCAGCAGTGTTTTCTGTTAGCCTTGAATTTATCCCATTTGCTGATACATCAGCTCTTAAAAGGCAGTGTTTCTGTTTTCAATTACCTCCAAATGCCTTTTGTGAATTTTGCCTGTAATGGCTTTTACCCGAGAAGCAGATTGAGTGTTGCTAAAGGTCAGGCATTAAACTCCATTAGCACTGTTGATGACAATAACTGTGTTGCACAGCTGTCTCAAAGGACTCTGCCCATTGCAAATGCACCTTTTTCTGTTATGGCCGGGTATCAGTACTCTATGCCTTTTAAAGGTGTCAATACCTTTAACCCTCTGAACCCCAAAACCCGCCGGTGGGATTGAAAAGCGTGCTTTCTTTAAACAATTGGCAAAACTACACTATCTATCACAGGGGTCACTAATAGGCGGACCGCGGTCCGGATCCGGACCTAGACGCCGTTGTATCCGGACCCTGGACCTAAAACCGATAGATAATTGAGAATTATTACATTTTGACGGAGCGCCTATATTTTAATCGGCGCAGCTTTTCTAGCCTGTACGGCACTCGGTCAGTGGTCCAGGAAACAAACCGACCAATTACATGCGTTGTAAATCACATCACGTGATGCAGCTCAGTCAATCAAATATGGGCATTCTGACACGTTTCCTGACTGAGTGAGATGTAGACACACAAGGATTTTAGAGGAAATGGTGCATAGTTACAAAATCATTTCACCTCAGGTTGATAGCAAACCACCTGTGATTTGAAGTTAGCTCATGCATGCGATTTTGAAGGGCTTTTATTTTGAAATGCTACATCAGAATTTCCTGGTTCTCTCTGAGTGACACCTTGTGATGGTCTGCTATCAACCTGAGGTGAAATGATTTTGTAACTATGCAACATTTCCTCTTAAGATGCACATTTTTTTTAAAGTTTTCAGTTATGTCAGTTATTCTTTAATCCAGCCCTTATTTTACTTGAAATGAGAAGAACATTTATTTATGTATTTCTATGTATTATTTATAATCCATCCAGTTTAATTTGAAAACTGAGAATAATAATTGTTAAAATATAATTGATGTGTACTTTCTTTATTTGATTTAACAGTTGTTGACTACACAGAGACGTTGTTACTACTAGGCTTCTTGAATATATATATATATATATATATATATATATATATATATATATATATGGCACTAAATGGCGCAAGTTAGATATTATTGTAATTTTCCGGACCTTTGCACGAGGAGATTATCTGATCTATCAGAACGCCGATTAGCTAGCCAGATAGACACAAACACACCTTCCATTCACACGGTCGGTATCGAATGAAGTACTCTATTGGTGTCAATATCGCTTTAAGGGTACTGGATTTGGTACAATACCCAGCCGTACTACACAAGCTGACAGAAAAATAAGGAAAACACGTCAAAAAGGAAGCTTCAAATATTGCTTGTCTGTTGTTACATGGAGATTGAGAAACAGACCCATCACCTAATTTTGCCCCAGGACCCCGATGAGATATTTGCCTGCAAGATACAGACCGGTGTTCATAATACATCAGGCGTCTGAGAACAGGAGTGCTGTCTTTGCAGAAAGTCTTCCTTTCTCATCCATATGAATGAATTACTGAGTAATGCAGGATCAGCAATCCTTTTCTGGGCGGTTTAGAACACACTGGCCCAGATTTACCGTCAATTATGCAACTATCTCACATACAAAGTTAGGATTTTGGGTTAGAGACACCGTGCCTTACTACCGTTACTAATACGGAACATTTGGAGGCTGGCATACATTTGGTTCTCATTACAAACACACTGTATTCCTATTCTGAGATAAACCGGGCCTGTTGAATTGAGGTTACTGGTAGTGTACATATACGATTAGTGATTAAGTGGGCCGTTTTAGGTTTTGTTAGATGTGAAAATTTGTTTGCGCACGATCACATCGGGAGGCTGAATATCGCCCTCGGATGATTAGAACCGCCTAATTGAAGATCAGAGAAAGAGAGAGAAAGAAAAAAATCATTCAACGAAGAGTCGGCAAGAAGAAAGGAGAGTCAAGAAGGACAACTTCAGAGACAACCTGAACCGTGTTGGAATGACAATGAGACGAAATAATAAAGACAAACAAGAGAGCGGTGGAGGGTCAGGGAAGGTGCAATGGAGAGGAAGCAGAAAGCGGTGAAAACAGTCAGAGAGACGGTCTGTTTACAGCAGACACTTGGCCTCTATTGATCACCGATCCATGTCACCGTCCCCAGGGTGTGTCTCGGTCCTCTGGAAGTCCCTCTTCGCCCGCGGGTGTGCTCGCCTGTCTGCGTGGGTGCCGTCACGCCGTCTTGCGTGTCTCAGCGCGTTAAGTGTACACAAGTTCACGAGCACAAGTTTTTGTCTTCCGGTCCCAGATGGAAACTCTTCTCGATGCTTTAACCCAGCGCGGGGTTTAAGGCTTTCACTCCAGCCACTTCTACAAGTGTGAACATTCAGACACTTTGATGAAAAGTGTCCACTAAATCCTATATATTGCATCATCATCAACATTGTCTTTTGGTCTTCTTCATGCTAACCAGTTCTGGCCGTGTAACAAAGGGAGACACCTTCAGGTGCTATTGTGTAGGGCGATATTGAACTTAAGCATAAGCTTGGGTTGTATTGCTAGACGGCCATGATATAATTCTAACAAGTAGGAGGAGGTGTTTCTGTTTACTCGCACCCCAGCAACTGATGTAGCAACATTTTAGCTGTAGCAAGCTAGCAACCGACGTACCCGACTGAACTCGTAGCTCCCTGCCTTAGCGTCAGTTCCCGCTACCCCGGACAAACTCGCCTCTAATGGTCTTCATGTCGACTTTGAGTTGTCTGAACACAGTAAATCACAGCCAGACTAGCAGCTCTGCAAGGCTGCACTCTGGCCACAGTATATAAGAAGTGGAAGTAGTCATCGTGACGACACTGATGTTTTTGTGGACTGCCGTTTTGAAGCCTCGAGTTTGGCGATTTGGCCATCGCCCTGTTGTATTACGGCCGGCGCCATCTTGGCTTTTGCTCAACCCATGAATGGACGTTACCGTATTTGGAATGCGGAGAAGTAACGTAGTGATGCCGTATACGGCTCTGGTAGCGGCAGCGACCTGTCAGTCACAGTAAGCCCGCCCTAAAGCATCCTCCTCTTTATGGGATCATAATGTACTAAACGAACATCATGCTGTATTGAAGAAGACTGTAAACTAGAGATTGAGACCATAAACTCATGTTTACAATGTTTACTGAGGGAATAAATCAAGAGAGAAGTAGAGTCATTTTAGACTAGACTTCTATACAATCACACTTTTTGTAAATCAAGTCAAATTATGTAAATTTGAATTTATCTTAACCTGTTGGTGTCTTGTAACGTACATTTAAATACATATGCTAATAATAGCTAATTATCACTAAACACAAAGTATCCTACGGCCATGCGGAGGAATTAGTGATCATGTCAGTTAATCGAGGAGACGTATACACCAAACAAAGCAGTGACGTCAGTACATGCAATAAATAAACAACACAGAGCAGAACAGATGCTTGTTTTCAGGAATGTGTATGGCATTCAAACACGCATGTGTGTGTGTGTGTGTGTGTGTGTGTGTGTGTGTGTGTGTGTGTGTCTCTGACAAACGTGTTAGCCATCAGGGAGATAACCTTGATAGCGGGTGAGGAAGCTGTTGCTAGGTAACTATAGAGCGCCAGTGCACCTCTGACTGTGGCGGTTGCAGTGCTCCCAGTGCAAGGTCTTATGAGCAATGATAATCAATACATAAAACACGTTTTTGATCTTTCTTTTTAATATAGTTTTGGTGGCAGCTGGGTCCTTCAATCATCTGCTGTTGACCAAACTCCACTACAACCTGTGTTTGATACAAATTCTGTTGATGAAGCAGTATAATATCAGCCGTGAACAGATGGAGCCTTAAGGGCTTTAGATGTGCTTGATGCTCAGCTCTACTAATAGAAATCACGATGAAAGAAACGTGGCTCTGGTTTCTTTGTCAGTGTGTGAGAGTCTGTGACACGGAGACGTCTCATCACACTGACGGTAACACAGTTGTTTACAGGACGGCACTGACGTTTCTAGCAGAAGGACTTGCTATTGTCCAGATCAAAGGCACACTTTTTAAGAAACAGTCTGTTCACATAATCGACCCGTCGCCAAGTCCCGTCTCTCGGGACGCGGACCGGCCAATCGGAGAGCAGCATCGGCCAGCAAGGGCTCTCATGCAATCGTTTCAGATGTTCTTTATTGTCACGGTGGGTTTGTGGATTTGGAGCTAGTCATGGTTAACACTGCGTAATGGGAGATATATGTTTCGAAAACGTTACGTTTCTACATAAAAAACGTGGAGCTAACATTAGCAGAGTCCGTTAGCACATCATTAACTAGCATTAGCGCTTCTGACCTAGTATATCTTCTAGTTACTGAAGATATACTGAATGTCTACACATGCTACTTAAGCTTTTAAATGATTGTAACAGTGGATAAAGACCTACCAGCTTTACAGGAACAGTGTTGTTCCTGTAAAGCTGGAAGGTGACCTGTAGCTTTAGCTTCTATCTTTATCTTTGCAACCTGTTTTCGCTGCTGAATCAGTTTGACATTATGGATATAGCCTTCAAATGCTTACTGTAGACCTTTCTGTCTGCTTCTCTCTGAAATCATGTTTTGAATTTTTCCAAAAAAATTGGATGATATTTGTGCTGAAAGTGCAGTTAGTGACAGTGTGGGCTCCACGGTAACTCTGACAGCTTGATGGAGTAGCAGCTGGGGGCGGGGCTTAGCGAAGGATCAATTAGTTGTTAGAAATTACATATGAATGTAAAAAAAGTGACCAAAATGTACATAATTAGACACATTAATATCTTGAGCATGACACATCTGTTTCGAAGATAAATGATGGACAAAATGTATCGATCATATTTGTTGTATTGAATGATGCTATGTATTTCTGCTCCCCTTCTGTATGCGTTTCTTCTTCTTCTTTGAGGCTAACTCAATACCCCCCTTGCTCACATTGTAGGTTAGCCCCAACACGTTTGACCTCTCAGCTCCGCGCTGTGTGCTCAGCTCTGCTTATCTCCGTTGCGCCGCTCCGTCCTGCGTCTCGGAGATAGAGCCCCGAGGCGCTCCCCGCCCTGATCGCAGGTGGTCAAGTTTCAATGGGGCCGTCCTTTTAGAAAAACAATGTCGGTTAGATAACAAGAGTTGTTTCAGCGGGAGTTCAAACGAGGACCACTCTTGTATCCATGGAGACAGCCTCCCATGGTAAGTGAAGTGTGTGTGAGTGTGTGGTCAAGGCAAGGGTTAGAGTTTCACTGTGTGTATAAATAGCATGTAACAATGGAAATAAACCCATTGTCCTGGTAAAAGCCAACAGTGCACTACACACTAGTTCTCCTACCACATGCTCCACCGGCTAACGAATGTCTGAATAAAATACAATGAAATACTGTGTTGTATAATGTTCCCAGCTGGCTCGTTTCAAAACAAGAACATCTTCGCACTCACCCTCCGGTTCCCCACACAGGTAAACACCGTCAGCTCTGTCAGCTCTGTTGTCGTTGTTTGCACCGTTAGCTGAGAGTAGTTGAGAAGCGAAAGAAATGCTCCCAATATTATTTTATCTACAGCACCTTTAAATATATTTGCAGATTATAAAATGTTCTATCATGATATGTCATTTAATATCTCGTTAACAATATATAACCCTATAGCATGTGTTTAAAAAGTCTATATGAAATAATCACATGGTTTGTATATACTCTTGTCTGAATTAAATACTTGAAAACAGGAAAAGTACTAAATGTTTTTATCATTTGATTAAGAACTGTGGTGAACATTTTTTAAAGAAATGAGTTTCTTTGAACTCAACCCTGTTTTGCCGCTTAGCTTCGACAGTTCATATTTTTAAACAACATGTTTTAATTTGACCTGAGGAAAGGCTTCCAGCGTGGAGATTAACCGATGCTTTTGGCAAAGTAGCCCTGTCTTGTTATCTCCCCCCTCTTCAACATGCGGAGAAACCCAAAGTTTAACAGACGTGCTGTGGCTCATTACAGCAGCTAGACTACAATTAGACAATAAGTGGTCAGGCAAAGGGTTTAGCAAACAGTCAATTAGCAATCATAGATTAAAAGCCCCGCCCCTTTAAGTCTCTCTTTTCACTTTCAGTTTTGTACAGTTAGGTTTATTGACATACAGCATGTGGCTAACTGGTGTAGAAATAAGATGTCTGAACGACTGTGAAAGTACTCTGATAAATGGCAAAAAGAAAGAAAAGATACCAATGAAAACTTTCAAGCTGTCGGCTTGCATTAACCATATGTTCAAATTCATAACATTGTTAAACAGCACAGCGATAATACAGTCTATTACAGCCTGCTCGCATCGATCGGTTTGTCCCCTAATCACTTCCTGTATCAGCGCTTCCTGTCCCGCCTTCTGTTTTTACTTAACCCCCTTTATCAATCTCTGTCCTCTTCTCTCACACGGACATGTATCCGTTTGGAAAGTCTCTCCTCTCTAATTCAATCACCCAACTTCCTGTTTACCTGGCAGCTCGTGTGTGTGTGTGTGTGTGTGTGTGTGTGTGTGTGTGTGTGTGTGTGTGTGTGTGTGTGCAGCTGAGCAAATATGGATCGGAACTAATCATCACTCGTCATCCTGTCCTGTGCACTTTGCCAACCGTTGTGCACACAAACAGAAACACACTCGTGCACAGAAATATCATTCTTACTGAATCTGCAAGCTGTTGCACCAGATACGTGTGAGTTCAAACCCACCGTAGCTTAGTTTGAACTAAGTTCTGCAATAACTTAACCGCAACGGACAACCGTGCCAGCGGCTTTTTATCAGGCTTTTTATCAGGCTGTAGTAATTAAACCTAAAATCAAACTAAACCTATGTTTTGAAGTTTATTTTGAAAAGAGAGTGAATGCATGGAAGTAGCGGAAGCTGTACATTTCCTGTGAATACAAGAGTTTATTTTGAAAAGAACGAGCGAGTCCAAAACGAGTCATAGTGCCAAGGGTTGGGCCAATGACCAAGCGTCGGCATTTGACGAGCTGGAAGTGAGAATTTGTTAAGTGTAATGTTTACAACGTGTTACATCTGGTGATAATCACTTAACACCACACACAGCTGAGGTTGTCTGGAATGCCGTTGGTTTTGCAGGTACAGCATTTGGTTCTAAACCTCAGTAGGATTCGACCTCTGGGGACCAGGAACATCTGTGCAAAAATTGTCCATGTTAATCTATCCAACAATTGTTGAGCTATTTCTGAACCAAAGTGGACCGACTGCCTGCCGACCCACATTACCCTCCCTGAAGCCCTGCCACAAGCGAGGTTTAAAAAAAAACAAACATCATAATCGATCGGTACATTTTTGTTGAATTATTAATGAAGTAACGCACAATGATGTGTTGTGTCATATACACATTTAGCTCACATGTGATAACGTTCGGCCTTCTTTTTTTAAAAGAAACAATCCTACAGAATGCTGGGCTGTTGGATGTTTGCTGATTGGAACCAGGACTTTATTAATATTAACATTTTTTCTTGTATAATTCCATGACAATGGTGATTTGTAGTACTATGCACACTGTCCGTGTGACATTTCCATAAAAAAATAAAAGAAATCACTTATTTTGAAAATAGAAAATAAAGTCAAACATTAACAGCGACGACGATTTCCTCCCAACGTTAACTACTCAATAAACTAATCGGAACCCCAAAGTTGATGCTAACGCTAGCTGTTGTGGCTAGCCCTGTTCTGTGACATAAAATGTTAGCAAGTGCACATCAGCTGCGTTACCGTCTTCATTGTACCCCAGCCACTGGCTGATAGCAAGCAAATACGTTGTCCTTTATTTGGTTGTTGAACTAGTCGTCGCAGTTTGTCGAACTATATTGGGTGTTGAGAAACCAAATTGATAAGACCATCCCCCGTTTTGGCAAGTTAGCTAGCTAGCCGCTCTCGCTCCCAATTTGTCAAATACCACAGCTCGGTCAGTGCCGCTAAGCGTCTGTATGAGACGCGCCAGGCTTTCAACTAACTACAAAGATGGGTCAAACAGTGACAGGACTTTCACCCAGGGGGCCGCTGTTAATGTCCCGTGTGAAAACAAGTCAACACTGACTTATTTTTAACCTTTTTGTTACGTGACTTATGTACTTAACGCCTAACCAAGTACTTTTGTTGCTTAAGTAAACCTGAAATCTAACTAAACCTACCTTTTTGAGTTTTTATTTTGAAGCCAAAAGCTAGCTAGCTAGCTTGCAACTAGGACTGTCATCGGCAGGAACAAAGGATTTCATTGGTATAACACATACATGTGCAAGCATTCGTAAGAGCACACGATTCCTTTTCTCTTTCAATACATTTTCCGTGCACGTATATATCCGCGCTTGGTGTGCAACAGCTTTAAAAGGGCAGCGTAAATAGCAGGGGAAGGAGGGAGCGAGGAGAGGATGAGGAAAGAGAGAAGAGAAGGCCGATGTTCAAGGGGAAACGAGTAATAGATCAGGTAATAGAAAGTCGGGGCAGGTCTGTTTCATGTGGGAGTCAGCTTATCACACACACTCTCCTCTTCCCTCCTCTGTCGCAGGCTTCAGGAACAGATGCGTCAGTATCACACCTATGTGCTCTAGAGTGATGTGTGTGTGTGTGTGTGTGTGTGTGTGTGTGTGTGTGTGTGTGTGTGTGTGTTTGGAGAGTTAGCATGGATGTGACGTGTGTATTTATAGTAAATTAATTCAGCTGGCTGAACCTCTGGAACACTCTGAACTGTGTGTGTGTGTGTGTGTGTGTGTGTGTGTGTGTGAGAGTGTGTGTGTGTGTGTTAGTGCACGTGTTTGCGACGTCATTACAGCGTTGCTCACACGGCGTGGTTGCATCTTCGCGTTCACGCGTTGCGACGCGCGATGCCGTCCGGTCTTGCCGGCTGCTGCTCTCCCATAATGCAGCTGTCAATCAATGAAAGCGTCCCATGGCGGCACTCCGAGTGACAGAGATGGTCCCGGGGTGAATTAGGTAGCGAGAGAAAGCGATTATATAGTATGGACATCAGTTCTAATCTATTTTAGTCTAATCTAGTTCTAATGTCTGGTTTATTCAATCGTTAAGAAACGACTGCACTTAAGCTCCTTCACTTGTCCGACGTCCGTCTCAGTGATTTACGTCGGTGAATGACTGATGTCCTCCAGAAATGCCACAGCTCATTTGAATTGTGTTACGTAAATAATTTTGTGTAATGGGTTTTTTGATTATTATTTTACAGCCAAACTTCATATATTGTGAAAAAAAATGTGGGGCTGCAACTCATTTCCATCATCCAGCCATACCGACGATTATTATTAATCTTTACGAAGTGGACGTCATCACTTCCCGGAGCCAACGGGACATATACAAATGTCCTTTTATGTCCCTTATATGACAGGTGGAACTCAAATTTTTTGTTTGTCAAATGAATAATTAATAGACTTTTTATTTCAGCTCTACGATGTTTAAAATATTTACATCTGCATTCAAATGTTTTTGTTATTTTTCTTGTTAGTGGTTTGTATGGTTGTTCACACATCATTAATGACATACAACTATTCCTCAAAGTGATAGAACCAAACTGTAACTATTGATGAAGAAAAAAAAACTTAAATCAAGGACCACTTACTAGCTTTTTTTTTCAGAGCTTTCGACCGCATCCTATTCTCGGAGGCTTCACTTGTACGTTCTCTTCGCTGACCCAATTAGAATCACTCATTTGTGACACGAGTGATTCCGTGGCGTTGTGGTGTTTTCCCGACTATGATTCTTAATGGCTCCCTTTTGGCTTTGCTTTGATTCACACAATTAGTGCGTTTACCGCCCCATATGGATCGAGGGCGAGGGGAGAGAGAGAGAGAGAGAGAGAGAGAGAGAGAGACTCTATACTTACAGTAATTAATGAGTTAACTGTGGTAGTGAACCGAAGCTATTTCGCTGCATTGAGCTCGGCCGGTCTGGCGTCAGCTGAATGTCTGAGTGGAGGAGTCTCCAGGAAGACGCATCACTCGGAGCCTCTCTCTCCCCGGAGGAGGCAGATGCTGTTTTACTCGGTCTGGAAATAAGGATGTCACAGTGTCACCTCTCTCATTACGGCAATGGGAATGTCTTTCCGTGTGCGCACGTATGTGTGTGTGTGTGTGTGTGTGTGTGTGTGTACGTGTGTGTGCGCAGGACACGTCTACATGTATACGGAGAGCTGGAGGATGCTTGTTGCCTGGCAACCGCCTCTGTGCAACCCAGTGCTTCCCAGTTGTGCGTGTGTGTGTGTAGGCAGGGAATCGGTTCGGCCGCAGGCTGAGGTGTTGCAGCAACATCATGAAATCAGTATTTTCCCAGAGTTCTGCTGCGGCAGGCAACGAAATAGTGAAGTAATTCAGTTTGTGTGTGTGTGTGTGTGTGTGTGTGTGTGTGTGTGTGTGTGTGTGTGTGTGTGTGCAGCATCTGCAGGTACAGCACATAATACACATTAGTTATTATCTGACTATATGTGATAGTGGTGTTGTACACAGCCATAGTGGAGCCACACACTCATGTTGTGGGATTAGATGTCTTTACAGGACTGTGGACTGTGTGGGCGTCGACAGACTGGGCTCGACGAGGGCGGGACAAATTACCCTATTAATCAATCTTATTGGTCCACAGGGTGTTGTGAATTCCCAGCAGAGCTCCATTCAGCTTCAATGAATACAAACTGAAAACTGTTTGCTTTCTCTCCAGTTTTATTTGGGAGCCAAAGATGGAGTTGAATTGTAAATGTCCACTTGGGGAGTGAGGGGTGTCGGGGAGGTGCAGTCGTCTTGATTTTGT
The DNA here is from genome assembly GCF_023349555.1 of Cebidichthys violaceus. Classification (NCBI taxonomy): domain Eukaryota; kingdom Metazoa; phylum Chordata; class Actinopteri; order Perciformes; family Stichaeidae; genus Cebidichthys; species Cebidichthys violaceus. The sequence continues at coordinate 103,229 of NW_027176343.1, read as the reverse complement.
CGGAGTGTATAGTTTAGGGTTTCTGCTTGGGGGTGTTTTCTACGTTCCACAAGTTCTCTTACCTATTTTTTTTTTTTTGTTAAATATATAAACAAAATAAACAAACAAAATGTTAAGAGAGGAAATATTCGTGGACTTATCCTCCTTAAAATTTAAACTGAAAAATACAACTGTCTTTCTACTGTTCCAACAATCAGCACCTCTGGTTTGGCCCAAAAAATAAACCCTTAATTCACCAAGTTGGATGTGAAAATACGCTGCTTTTCCCCGCTGTGCGCTTCGTTTTTTGCCAGATGCTCTTACTCGTTCTACTAAGGCAGACCATCAAATTATCCAAATGAAATGACAAAAATCTGTGGGACGCCTGTGAAGTATATTCATTGAAAACGCTGTCACTTCACCACCACAGAATAGGTCATTATTTAGTCTTATACCATCATATTATATTGACAATATGAGTGCACAATAGTCAAAATATGTCATATTCTACATTACACCACCCATCCAATGCCTTTATGCTGAGCAGCATGACCCTGGACGGCCGTTTTAGCGCGTCGTAAACCACGATGTTCGCTCATTGGTTGGCCTCACGTTCAACGAGTCACACGAGCGCGTCATGAAGTGAGAAAGGTAGATACAGTAGATACTGTATGTGAACATTATGTCCCGCGTATGCTCAGTAATATATGTGCATTTCAATGCGTACGGCTCTTAATTGTGAAGGATTACAAATGTGTTTAAGCATCCGTGTGTGTGTGTGTGTGTGTGTGTGTGTGTGTGTGTGTGTGTGTGTGTGTGAGCAGATGGCGTGTGTGTGTGTGTGTGTGTGTGCGCTACCTGCTCACGAAGCAGAGTCCAGGAAGTGTTGATGAGGAAAGTGGAAGCAGGGAGGGTTAACGAGGATCAAACAGCTCCTGCGGTTACCACGCCAACACACACACGCACACACACACACACACACACACACACACACACACACACACACTCGCACAGTTTATCTGTCCGATAGTATATGCAGATAAATTATTAACGCTGATTATTTATACTGAGACATCAGAGTTATGTGCGTTCACAAATCACTGTAATGCTTGCGTATTTGGCTTGGCTTGTCACCGTGTGTGTACACGGTCATGATACAGCACTTTGTGAGGACGTGTGTGTAGTCGATTCACTGAGAGCGCGTGCATCTGGCAGCCAGTGGACGATGTTGGCCGAGCTCCCGCTCTCACCCACTCTGCCCTTATATGATATCTGTTACAGAGCTTCTGTCCTTATTCGATGACGGGGGGGGGGGGGGGCGGCCCTGTCCTTTTTTGTCTAATGTCAGAAAATGAAGAGGGAGGGAGGTCACGAAGTCCAAAGCAAAAGGAGAGAGATGGCTTTCTATGTCTTAACCGGCTCTAAACCAGCGGATTGTGTGCATGTCTGCGTGTGTGTTTTCACGTGTGTGTGTGTGTGTGTGTGTGTGTGTGTGTGTGTGTGTGTGTATGGAGTTGCGAAGTGGGAGGGGTTATTTTAGGTGCCCAGGGCACAATCATCACCCCGTCATATAATTGGTTATTAACCTAGGCTATAAATAGAACAAATAACCAAACAACTACTACTAACATATTATCTATCACCTTTGAAGTCGTCATGGTGAATTTCTCAGCAAACAGTTGCCTACGTATGCATTTTAGCAGAAGCGGAGCAACATGATCATTCATTCGGAGTCGTGTTTGTGTCCACCTGATGAATGTGAGTCCAATATTCACGCCCACTTTACCTACTTTTCCTACGAATGCCCAGAAAGTCGTTATGAGCACACAGTGACGTCAAATAAATGAACGTCTTCGAAGGAAACAACTTAGGTTCAGGCAATGAAACTACTTGGTTATGCTTAGGAAAAGATTGTCAACTACTTACGTTGGGTTTAGAAAATAAAACTAGCTAGGTCTCGTTCCACACGCGGCACCAACAGTGGTTGTCTGGAGGAAAGACCGGTGTTTGTTTGACTCGCCCACCTCCACTCCTGCTCGCCCCGTGTGACTTTTTGCAGTCCTCATGCTTCCTGTTTTTTCTTTTGTTTTGCTTTTGTACATTTTTTTTGTAGGTATAGCTCCAAACGCTGTATGAGAGCAGTCTGTTTTACCCCATCAGGGAAAAATCAGCTTCAGTTGCTAAATGCTACTCGCTAACGTTTTGGAGAGTTTAGTGTTCGGTGGGTTTTTAGAGCTTTTTCGTTAACATCTGACCGCTGCTGCATAAAACACTGATGAGAGCTGTGAGAGACAACCACAACAGAGTAAGGGGTTGTGCCATATGTCTTTTTTTCCAAATTTTACAAACGGCCACCAACAGCGATTGCCAATATATTTGCTTAGGTGTGTGTACGCAGTGAGGAAAGGTTAAACCGACACGAGAGTGTCGTTTTACAACATTCCTGATTTGATTCCGCCGGGAACCGTCCAAGAATAAAGAGTCAACCTTAATATTGCAGCACTAATGCATGAATACAGGCCCTGCTACCGTGCCTGCCAACGTAACTGCACTGTGAGTGCTACAATGGAGAAACAGAGAGGAAAACGATTACATGAGACAGACAGAGAGAGAAAAGAAATACTATCACCTTTCTCATTTGCAGACCTGGGGGGGAATTGATGGCAGAAGAAGAAAGGAGAAAATGAAGAAAGAGGGGGTGAAGAGGTGGAGGAAATGGTGAGAGGAGGGGGAATGGGGACAGATCAATCGGGGCCAAGACAACAGGTCTGCTTTCAGCGAGCACTCCAGAGTCCAGCGCACTATTTTCCATCCTCACTGCCAGGGACAGAGAGTCAGAGAGGAAGGGAAAAGAAATACGGAGAGACAGCAAAACGGCATGAGAGCTAAGGCTATAAGCTAACGTTTCCTTTCCATTTGTTTCCCTCTTTAAACTAAATGGATTCCATGTGATAGAACAATATAAACTCCCTTGTTTAAAAAATGGTCTGTACAACAAACTCTGTCCTCCCCAGGATGTATTATACAACAGCACAGCATATTAAGAAAAGCAGTGACACTGTTCTCTTTTCCTCTCCCATGAGGATAAAATCAGCCCATTTTTGCCAGGGGGTAAGAAAACAGAGAATCAGCAGACTGCAAATAATCCGCCAGTAAAAACCATGTAGTCTCTTTTGCCTTGACTGCCTCCATCCCTTAATTGGAATATGGATAGATCTAACCTTTTCTAACATGAGTGCATAGACACTACAATCTAAAAATCACCATCTTTGACCTTTACTGGGTCAACCGGGAGCAATCTTTACACCCATCAAGGCGGAGGGTGGTGTTAATTCACACGCTAATATGTAACTTATGTAAAGAGCTTAAGTGAAACAGGAACTGTTCTAGAAGTGACAATTAAAAATCAATTAAAAATCACATGGACATTTGTAGGAATGCAAATGACCAAACCAGGAACCTGACGTTACTCAACAGTACGTCGTGCCGTTTGTTTAACTCGTCTAGACAAGGATGGCAATTCATGGCATGGCAATGGTTGTCTGTTGGTCTGTTCATGGTCATTCATGGTCCCTTCAGGTTACCCTTTAATTGTGCTACTGCCAATCTGTTCAACACTTTGGGCCAATTAAAAATACCTACCGCCACTTGCTAACATATAAGATAGTGAACATGGTAAACGTTGAACCTGCTTGACATCATCATGTTATTGTTGTCATCAGCTGTAGCTTAAGGGCTTACAACATTATGATGAAAGTGATTCCGCATAAGCTGTTGCCACAATTTTTGGGTTGACACCATTTGTTGCACAGATTTAATGCTAGATTTAACTATTTTTGAACCACTCAAGAATTGATAAAATGGTCATAAATCTCTCCAAAATATCACATTAAGACACCCAAGACCTTGAGCAATACCAAATAAAAAGCCATGTTGTGATCTGGTAGGGTTCTGGAAATGGTTTGTAAACACCCTTATTGTCAATATACCTAGGAAAGCCTCTGAATGCCCCAGGTCTCTAATTACTGGTTGTTATGAGGCTGTGAGTATTGTAGAAGTCACTGCAGGTCATTTTAATAACCTGGTCTCACTATTTGAAATGAAAACTATGGGGTCTAACATCATCACACGTGATTACAAGTGGGCTCATTCCCTCCACAAGAGCTTTCCAGTCGTACCCAATTTATGCAATTCCAAGACAGTTAAGGGCAAATGACGTTAGAAGAGTGTTGGTGGATAAGGTGGAAACCAATTTTTGATGAAAAGTAGGCTACACTCATTGCTGGGCTGGTAAAGGCTGGATTTCAATATGCCGACGATTTAATGTTGTTTACATCGGAACAATTTTAACTTCTAAGTGCAAATGATGCTGTAGTAGACTAGTTTATCTTACAATATTGATAGATTTTAAAGACCAATAAAGAAATGCTAAAATGAGAGATGTCAGTGAGTTATACGAGCTAGTGGAACAACTGTAACAGCTAATGATATAAATGTTGTTTTCTCTAATTGACAAACATTCCAGAGGATAATTTGAACATTATACTGTGGATATTTTTGAATATATTTGCTCATTGTGTGTAATTACCTTCAATTTACATTTCTCATATCTTTCTTGTGTGCACTTATGTTCATATCTATTAATATTCAATACATGTCTATAACCTATGTACGGCATATTGCAACATACTACCAGCTGCTGTTATTCTATTGAATTCTGAAGCAACATTTCATCATTTTGCAGTATTTGATGTATATATTCTCTCTTAACCCACTTGTTTATATTACATTTTTCATTTTTCTTTCTTTTGCTTTATCTTATTACACCAAAGGCAGTGTGCCAACACCCCCGACTTGCACACAAAGAGAAAAAAGCTCTCCAAAAACCCCAAGGGTTCAAGAATTTTAATTGACTTTATAAAAACAGATTTTTATTTCTCAGTTTTGGGGCAATTACTCGCCTCCAGCATTTTCACAGAAGCTTTTGCTTCCGTGGGAAAGTTTATTTTCAGATTTCCTCAAAACAGTTCAAAGCCAAAATGAATATCGTAATGTGTGGTTGTTGGCTGGTGAAGATTTCTATATTGTGCTGCATTTTATTATGTTTCACTTTGCGCTGCAGATAGCGTCTTCGCTGCAGGCAGGTCTGGGAACACATATGGGTGCTCTCAGATGCTTTGACAGGCGACTCCGACAGGCCTGCAGTCAGTGCATTGTCCAACATTACAGAAGCTATCGATGCAGCAGTGTTTTTTGAATGTGTGTGTGTTATTCTTTTACGCATTTAAGCGTGCGTGGCACTTTCTGTTAGGACATGAATGTATTTATGAGTTCCCACAGTATCTGTGTGTGTGTGTGTGTGTGTGTGTGTGTGTGTGTGTGTGTGTGTGGAGTGCTGGAGTGTGTATTTTTCAGCTGGGTGGCTTCATCATAACCATGGTTTCGCTGTTTGTTATGACTGCTATGTTGCTGTCCAGCATCTCCGAGCAACGCACATCATACACACACACACACACACACACACACACACACACACACAGAGGCATAGACACACTGATGCAATAGCAAAAACTTTGACATCAGGTATTTATCGCCCAGTTTGCCTTTTAAACCTGGTGTGTGTGTGTGTGTGTGTGTGTGTGTGTGTGTGTGTGTGTGTGTGTGTGTGTATGTGGGGTAGATGGACGCTGTTAGTGTCCTGTACAACCCAAAATCAATATGGACTTATTTCAAGTTAAGTACATATACAATATAAGTACAGTACAAGGGAAACGTCTTGTCCATGTCTCCTACATGAATCATTAACTGGTGAGGATGCTAACTTTTTTTGTCAGGGACATGCAGCTTTAGCATCAGTCTTTTAGCACGATATCGTGTATCATGTAGCCATCAAATTAATATTTTAGAACCTTTTTACATGATTCTCATTTTAAAGTCAGCTGTAAACATTAATAAAGTCAGCGGGAAACAGCGTTTCCGACCAACTCCGTGAGCTAATGTTAGCTTAATTAACTCGCTAGCTACAGCTGACACATCTCTTAGCAACAGCGTTTGTCTACCTCTGGCTGAAATAAAGGACCCATTGTTTCAAAAGATGACTGAGAAGTTTGATGGTAAAATCGGCCACAGTGTCATCGTTAACTGTGTCATGTGAGACCAGAGAGCTTGACAGGTGTAGCAACAGTTAGCAGAGCGAACGGTCAAGTACATTAGCCTGGAAGTTGGCATTTTGGGAGACGTAGGAAATCACTAAATGACACAGACGTTAAGGCAACGTGCATCCGTTAAAGAAAAGTAAAGAGAACATTTTATTCCAAGGTGGATACCAGACATGCTAAGCGGAAAGTTTTCCTCACAAAGGTCAGTCTCAAGGACACCTTTAAAATTGAACGAAGGGATTTCCGTCTATTTTCCTGTCGTGGGGGGGGGGGGGGGGGGGGGGGGATCAGGTCTGATGACGTTATGGAGTCAAAAGGTCACAGTCAGAGGCTGCTGGACAGATGTGGACTACTGTGGACATAATGTGTTTTTATTCTTTTTTGGGAAGAGTCGTTGTACGGAGCTTATCAATAATACATAACTTTTTTATATATATATATGTTCCATCCCCGTCTCTCTTTTCTCTCTCTTGTTTCACGTTATCGTTTCTCTGACCGAACTTTTCTTCGTGTTGACCGCAACTTCGCCACGCCTTTGTGTTAATGCATGTGAGTGGATATCAGCTTCCATGGTGTTACACCCTCTCACAGCAGGTAGATAGTGCCTTTAAAAGCTCTTTCTCCATGTGTGTGTATGTGTGTGTGTGAGAGAGAGAGCGAGAGAGAGAGAGAGAGAGAGAGAGAGAGAGAGAGAGAGAGAGTGTGTGTGTGTGTGTGTGTGTGTGTGTGTGTGTGTGTTAGTGAATCCCTGCATTTAGCAGCCAGAAATAGCTTGTTAGGAAATCAATGTTCCTCTCCCAGTGGCGCTGGGAGCTCTCTCCTCTACAATGAAGGGACTGTCCTGTTTCCTGCACCCTGGAGAGGGTGTGTGTGTGTGTGTGTGTGTGTGTGTGTGTGTGTGTGTGTGTGTGTGTGTGTGTGTGTGTGTGGAAAGGGTGAAAGAGAGAAAGCAGAAAGAGAGAGTACAGACTCTCATCTTGGCTGCATGTCAGCTGACATTGGCCATAAAAACAAGGGGCAGAAAATGAACAAAACAATGTGTGTGAAAAGAGGGTTGTGCTCTGACTCCCTCTACCTGTAGATAAGTTACTTCAGAAGAGATGAGGCGTAGCTGCTAATAGGCATCAGTCGTTTGTCTGATGAGCAGCGTCGGATCATGAGAGAGGTCATCGACCCTCACCTGTGACATTGCCAGTCGCCAGGCCTCCTGAGCTGTGAAGGGAACAGAGTGAATCGGTGACGTCATCACTGTGAATAGAGATGTTCTGATACCACTTTTTCCTTCCTGATACCGGTACTTGAACGTGTGTTTCGACCGATAATGACCACCGATCTGATACCTTGCGTTTAAAAAAGAAAAAGAAAAAAAGATTAAATGATATATTTATAGATTGCTGTGAAAACGTCTCCTTCAAAGAAAATGTATTCATTTAAAATTCTCAGCAAATACTGCATTTTACAAGATTGTATTTGATGATAGACCTTCGCCCAGAGAGCTTGAACGCATCATAATGTAGCTCAATGCAACCTCCGTTTACAGCTGTTAGCTCCGCTATTTAGCCAAGCAGGACTGTGCTGCCCACCGGCTGCTAGCAGCTAGCAGCTAACGTTAACTAGCTAAAATCCATCTGGATTCAATCTGTGTTGTACCATGACCGTCATCTTCACACTTCTGTGACGAGCAGGAGACGTTGGCCGCCACGTTCGCACTGTTATCACATATTTCCAGTAGCGGAATATGAATTTGAGTGCACATCAACCAAACTTACGTTCCAGTCTTTGTTGCCATGCTTTCATCAGCCCACGTTGTTTATTACATTACTTATACAGCTGTAACATAAATACTTAATGCAACATCTGCATTTAAGTGTAGTGGGTCGCAAGAGTCAGTTATTCATGAGGAGCAATTCACAAACAGGTCACAAAGTGCTTTAGTGATGCACTGAACTGTCATGTGCAACACATTCACTTTAATATTGTTTTTATTTATTTTTTTTCCTTCTATGAGATTTTGGTAATTTGCTTTATAATGGTGGATAATAAAAAAAAAAAATAGTTCCACATGTAATAAAGCTCGCACATTTTGTATGTTTATATTATATTTTTGGCAGGTTTTGAATGTAATTCTGCATTCATGCCTATCCACACACAGAAGCAAACATACTCGGAAGGATGTCAATAATGAGAGACAGATTTTATCCCCATGTGGTCCTGAAGTCAAGGAAATGTGATGACAGAATGAAGAAGTGAAAAAATGTTTTTTGGGGTTGTTTTTTTTATACAAGGTTGAATGAAAAATACTCATCACCTATAGCACAACGATTCTTTCAGCATGAACATTAAATATAAAGGCGCCGACCGTCCATTACTATCACTTATATGCTGCAGAAATCAATTAATGTTCCGCTTTCTTTGCATTTCAGAGCTCCTCGGTTCGGCAAAGAAAGTGAATGTCAACTTCCAGGACACAGACGGGTGAGTTACCTCTCCCTATCTCCCCCTCTCCCTTCCTCCTCTCCCTTTTTGAAACATTCGTCCTCTCTCCCACTCATTCGCACGCAGTAAAAGCTGCATTATCACGATAGTTTTGCCAGCGTCTCTATAGCATTAAGAGCGGAAGGATTAGCCCAGATACCACTCAGGTTCATGGCGTGTTTATGTTCATGTGTGAGATAGAGAGGGCATTAATGCCATTAGAAGCCTTGCGTGTGTGCGGTGTGGGGCCTGTTGTGAGCGCTTGTAATCGTGAGTTGCTGCTTCAAACATACAACGCATCAAATGGAGGACTGCGATCCCACGTCCTCGCAGTCTGGTTGTGTTGGTCTCAGATTGTAGTCTACCGCGGATGACACACAATGACTCCAGTGGGACGTTCTGCTCCGGATGTGCACAGGATGCTGCTGCATGGGGCTGCTGGGTATGCTCCATACCTTTTCGTTTGAATGTATAAATGTGGTAACTCTTTTCTCTGTTACTTATGTGAAACATTTTGTTTTTAAGAGATGCACTGAGGCAACTTCCTATCAATAAAGTGAATCTATTTAACCAAGTATTATTGAAACTTCTCCAGTCAAATGGTTCTTCTTTTTACCAAGATCTAGAACAAAAAAATAGTTTTATAGTTTTCCCTGCAAGCGAACCTCCGGTTCTAAAAAAAAGTGAAGACAATGCCGAAGTGCGTTAAACCTGCATTCTCTGTACTGACCAGCAGGGGGCGACTCCTCTGGTTGTATAGAAGTCTAGTCTAAAGTGACTCTACTTCTCTCTTGATTTATTCCCTCAGTAAACATTGTAAACATGAGTTTATGGTCTCAACCTCTAGTTTCAAGTCTTCTTCAACACAGCATGATGTTCATTTAGTACATTATGGTCCATTTAGAGTCAAACAGACCATAAAGGTAAAGAGTATGCTTCAGTCCGGATCTACCTTGAGATCAACGGGTCACTTCCATAGCTGAAAACGACGTCTCTACCACGGCGCCGTAACACAGTCCAGACGTGGTCGCTTCCGTTCACTGGTTGCAAAAAAACCAAAACTAGATGGTGACGGCCAAATCGACGAACTCAAAGCTTCAAAACGTCAGTCCACAAACCAATGGGTGATGTCACGACGACTACGTCTAGTTCTTACATACATATAGAGTCTGTGATCGGCCCACTACCGCAGCAGCTGTCCCACAGTCTGTGGGGGGATGAAGTCAAGCACAGTTTACCCAACTGAATGCTTCCATTCTCACGATGGGGAAGTTCGAAAAGATGTACTGTTATGGTATCACTTTAAGAGTACTGGTATTGGTACCGGCATTGTATATGTTTAAACGATACCTACCCCCACGCTGCTGCATCATGTTCTAGTTGCACCACAACTCTGTGGCTCAGGAATTGAGCGGGCCTTCCTTCATTCAGAGGATCGGCGGTTCGATACTCGGCTCCGCTAGTTGATGTGCCCTTGGGCAAGACACTTCGCCCCAAACTTACTCCAGTAGGCTTTACCATTTACCACCTCTCAGCCCTTTTCTACCACATAGTTCCAGGACGATGGAACCAGAGGAACCAAAGAACTAAAACTCCCCTTTTGAGTATTCCTGTTTGCGTTTTTATGGCATCAGTAAACAATGCAAATAAAAGACAGAAAAAATTTGATTTTCATACATGAGGAAACAATACAGAGTAATCAGGTTATCACCTATTTTTAGTGGGTTTTCCCACATTTGAAAAAAGCTTTATATATACGAGCTAAACTTGGAGGAAAGAATGTGGCGCTGAGCGTCTTGCAGCAGTCTGTTCTTTAGCGGCCACATTTCCAGTAAAGTTTACAGCTGCTTTGCCGGCACTGTTTTCATTTTACAAGCATAATGCAGCTCGTTCAAGACGGATGCTGCAACGGATACTTTGTGGCTGTGCTTTCCTCACTTTAATTACTGTACACAGAAGACTATCTTGTCTGTAAGTTATATCTGTATATCCTGAATAATGCATATTAGCAGAAGGAAAATTCCTTCAGCTGCATTCCAGATTTTGGAAGGGGATGTGACATAAGCGAACAAAAAAAAGAAAAAGTAGTTTTTCAATACGCCTATAAAGACAAATAAATGTTTCCGGAACATTGAAGCTGTTTCAGATGCTCTTGGCAGCCCTCGCTTTTTTCCATTCGCTCTGCACTTACAATATCGGTTCATCTCTGTCCATGATGCAAACAGCTCAAGGTAAAAAAATGCTGATTTCCTGCGTCCATGAGTCACGACAGCTTCAGCGTTTGTGAGAGTAATTCAAACGGAGCTGAAGGACTGAAAACTGTGCTGAATGAAGTGGTTTCTGTAAAGATCAAAAGTAATCCTCTCAGCGCTGCGATGACGCTGTAACGGTGTATGGGTGAGTCATAAATAAAGTGTATGATAGGGATACATGGATCAAGTTTAATTTTGTTTTATAATCAGCACTCATGGCTAATGAGTCTGCACATGCATCATTTTAGATTAATTTACTCTTCTTGGAAATCGCTTGGAGACTCGTAATGAGTTCACTCTGTTGAAAAATAAGACTCTAAATTGGGATCTTTTACCACAGAATTTCCTTATCTGCTGTGTGTAGAAAACAGCCAACGTGATCTCAAAGAAATACGTGAAATGACCATAGAAGTGCATTAAGTAGTGGAGGTGGCACATAATCTGGCAGCAAGTGAGAAGTGCTTTAAACTTGCATTCTCTCTAATGGCCATCAGGGGGCGACTCCTCTGGAAGTCTAGTCTAAAATGACTCTACTTCTCTCTTGATTTATTCCCCCAGTAAACATTGTAAACATGAGTTTATGGTCTCAATCATAGTTTCAAGTCTTCTTCAATACAGCATGATGTTCATTTAGTAAAGTGTGGTCCATTTAGAGTTAAATAGACATTAAAGCAGAGGATGCTTTAGGGCGGGGCTACTGTGACTGAGAGGTATCTACCACGACGTTGTCCGGTCTGGGAGTTGTCTGTGTTTTCCTCTTAGATTTTTAACCCTTTCCCGGTGTGCTTTCAGTTCATGAAAGTTAATTGTAACATTTTAGTCGCCTAAAAATGATTCAGAAATTAGAAATTCTTCAGCTTTCTGTTGTACTTAGCTCCACCCTCCCGGGGTCACTTCTGGTTGCTTAAAACCAAGATGGCAACAGACCAAAAACCAAGATGGTGGACGGCCAAAATTCCGAACTCGTGGCTTCAAAACCGTAGCCCTCAAACCAATAGGTGACGTCTTATATACAGTCTATTCACGTTATGCATAGCATTACTTGCCGCCACCATGGAAGCCATTCAACGTTTAGGCAACAAAACTACTTAGTTAAGTTTGGAAAAACATCACGATTGGCCTCAAAATAAATAAGTAAGCTAAGGGAAATACGTAAACATTTCACAATAGGTCACTAACATAACTTCACATAACTCAACAACACTTGGAGACACAAACACAGGTCTCCTGGTTGAAAGTCCTGTGTTTGTTTGACCCATCCACCGCCCCTCCTTTCCTCACTCTTTATACTAAGTCACTAGCTCTAAATGTTGCTTATATTTACCATGTGTGTAATCTGTGTTTCCACCACGACAAAGGATCCTTATTGACTTCCCATTTGCATTGCTCAAGTGGTGCCGACATTAAATTTGAACTCATTGCGTGCCACCACCACACAGTACGCTGTTAAGAGCTATGAGAGACCAGGCTGAAAACAGAAGTGTGGTATCAATCAGCTGGTGTCAAGACATTGTTAAAACCAGCAGCAATCCAACAAACCGTTGACAGTGTGTTTACGTTATTACGATAATTAGAAAACGATGTAGTAGCAAAAGTAGTGAGGGCGATATGTAGGAAGGAAATGAACATAAAGAGAAAGTTTGTCACATATACTAATACTGTGTCTCACAAGAGACGGGCGATGTGACAACAACAAAGCACTTAGAGTTCACAGAGGATCTCTTTATAAACCCTGACAAGGAGATCCCCAGTGAGACCCGAGAGTGCATTACAGGAGAGCTCCTCTGCAATTATATATGCACTGAATGTGAGTGTGTTTGTGCAGACGTTAATGATACGAGAGCGCAGCCAGAGAAACTGGAAAATAGTAGTAGTAATAATAATAGTACGAGAAGAAAGGGATGAATAAGACGGGGAGAACGCCTCATACCGAAGCCAGCCCATTCTTATCTGGAGCAGGAAGGGAAATCTAATTGTACTTTTCCTGTATGTATATATATATATATATATATATATATATATATATATTAGTGCTGGGCAGCGATTACAATTTTTAATTGCGATTAATCGCATTATGTGCAAAGTTCAATAATGAATTAAAAAGTAGTGTATTGCGCACTTTTATTTTAAAAGTATTGCTATATGAACAGAAGTGCAATAACATTTGGTTTGCAAACACTTTAAACAAATAAGGTTCTTTTAAACAGCAGTACTCCCTTTACACTGTAGCAGTTAACATACAGGTATAATGATTCTGATCATAGATATTCAGCCGGTGTTCACAACTTCATTTTCATGCGTGTAATAGATGCAATTTGAAATATACACCTTGAAAACTGCAAACCTATCTACGTCATGTTTTTTTCTTTCTTTTTTTAATGTTTGTTAAATTCGAAGAAGCAATAACTAAATGATTCGTATTATACATACATATTAAACTCTACAAAAATAATGTTTGCTTTTTTGGTATTTTGGTCAGACACATATGCAACTCTGAGTAACGTGTACTATGTCTGGTATTTGTTATAAATGTACGTTGGTACATAGAGGGTGATAAGAAGCTGTACATATATATATATATATATATATATATATATATATATATATATATATATATATATATATATATATATATATATATATACATATATATATATATATATATATATACATGTATATATACACACACATAATGACAACTAGCATACCAGACATGGAAAAAGATTGTGGGCCATATATAGAAAAATGTAAGGAGCCACGGGACTAATAATAGTGAATGTGTAGTTTTCAACCAATAACACTGCAAGCAAATCTGTGTTTCTAAACCAGAAAACCCTATGTTCCATTGAAAATACATTTTCTATCAAAACAACTCTGGAACACTACTTAACATTTGACATTACAGTTGTTTCTTGGTGTCCCCACCTATTACAAAAAGTATTTCTGTATCTGCTGCTTTTTGATCTAATTTAAATTAATTTAGTCTTTCAAACTCTAATACAGTGCATTAAAGTGCTCACTTAAAGCATGATGATGCAAATGTAAACTTAGATGTCAATCTTTAAGTCTAATATTAAGATGAACAGGGACAGAAATGGTAGTACATTGTTTTAAAGCCAAGAGGTTAAGACAGAGGACATTTCACTAAATGACACTTAGTGTTTAAACCAGGGTGTGCAATGATACAGTGCAATTTGCATGAAGCATAGCGCTGAGGTAATGAATCTATTTTAAGCTGTGTAAGATTAATACCTGTAATATGACGGTGGTGAAACAAGGCAAACTTTGTTTTAGCCACCAATGTAAAGCAGAACCAGTTAAAAACTCCTGGTGGAAACTTAAAGGAAATCTTGACAAATAACGAAATTTAATAAAATTATGACATGGCATAAAACAAATATTCCCATGTTTCTCCAACCCATTTTAAATTAATTTAATCCAATCACTTAATTTCATACAATGTAAGGACAAAGCTGCTACTGATACTGAATTGAAATATTTAAAATGAAACCATTATACTTCCATTAATACAATTTTTAATGCTCTTGCACTGCCCCCAAGTTTGTGTTGTCGTAATACTTATTTTGGCCACAAGGGGCTGATTTCACCACAGCCCCTTGTTCCAAATAATTTAAAGAAATTAGAAAGATTATCCTGGCAAATAATAGTCCACTTGTTATTAAGTAATAGACACAAGAGAGAGCTTAACATTGTTAACCCTTCTGGCCCACAATGATACCGACCAATAGGGATTCACCTCTGCCCTCCCAATTGCCACTTCACCACTGTTTCCATCAGAATGCAGACGAAACATTATAAGTAAGAGGGAACATTTCAGAAACAGTAGACTGTTATCGACAGATGGATAATTAATGTTGTTGGTTGGTTGGTTTCTACGCTCAGCGAGTCTTTAGTAGCTAAAAAAGGAACTAATGAGACATGAACACACACAAGCGCTCTGAAATTAAAGCAAAGCGATGGCTGCCTTGAAGGTAAACATGATTATGAGATGCCATTGAACAAGTGAGTCATCTTCGCACGTCGCCTACGAAATAGTTTGACAATAGAACGCTTGACTAGAATAGATTGTCGCCTTGTTAAGCAAAGGTTAACACACCTCCATGCATTTTTACACTGACATCAAAGACGCAGCCAGAGATATATTGTCCTAACAGAAAAGACATCTCGGTCTTAGAGGAACTGGAATCTGGATAAAACCTGCACACACACACTCACACACACACATAGACTTCGAGGGGACCGTGAGAGAGACAGAGACGAGCAACAGGGACAAACACGCAGAGGCAGCCGGTGAGAGGAGTTGAAAAAGCAAAGAGTTTGGTTTGTGAAATGGAGACACATGAGATGTGGCTTCAGAGGCAGTGGCGCAGTGAAGTTTTGCAAGTGTCGGCTTCAATCCCTTCCATGAATACAAACGCATGCTTACACACTTGACCTCAAAAACACCCCTCTAGCATGCAAGTGTGATCGGTGTCGTCATCGCGAGAACGTCTTTTTGATAAACTTTGATGATGTGCTTTGGCGTCTTTGCATCGTATTTGTAGTTGGGTATATGTGCAGCTAGCTACTCGTGTCTTACAGGAATAGTTCCTTTACGTTTGTTTATTTAGAATTTGCTGTGTGTGTTTTCTGTTCATTTTTTAGTGGTTGGTCTTTTTCTTATTATTTGATGCATATTTTAAATCAATATATTCTAATCTGTTCTTATAGTTCAACAGTCTGCATGCTGAATGTGAAGCTACCGCCAGCAGCAGGTTAGCTTAACTTAGCTTAGCTTAGCACAGAGACTTGAAACATCTTTTCAAGTGACTTGTGTTTTTATGGAGGGGTTATGTGTCGGACTAAGAAGATAGAACATGGTGATTAGTGAGCTTAAGAGGTTCTTTTAAAAGAGCCAGTCCAGCCGTTTCTTTTTAAGTCTTTGTGCTAAGCTAAGCTAACCAGCTGCAGACAATTGCTTCACGAGGCTTCACAAAAATGAGAGTGGTATCAATCTTCTCATCTAACTGTCGGCTAGACAGCAAAAGGCTTGTAATCAGTTTTGCAAGAACCCAGTTTCGCTAAGTTCTGTCACAACAAGTCTCCTGTCAAACCTCTTGTCTCTTTTAGGTACAATAAGCTACAGCTGTTAATTGAATGTGTCAGATACATTTATTTATCATTTCACGTATTCTGTAAGGTTAACAAGCTGCCACTAGAAACTGAAGAGCCAGAGTTGTGGATATTACTAAAAAATCATCATGTGTTGTAAATCTGGTTTTGTGGATCATGAAACATGCATCTGCTGTCCCTAGTGTTGAGACTAATTTCTCTAAGTAAGAAGACTGATGGATTTATGGAAAGTAAACGAGAGAAGAAGAGATGGAAGGAGGCCTAATGGACGGGTAAATTAAGAAGACAAAGCTGTGGGGGGGGGGGCCGAGAGAGTGAGATCTGGAGGAAGATGGATGGAGAGAGAAAGAGAGAGGCGGATGTGTGGAGGAGAAGAGGAGTGAAAGTGGGGGTTATGAATATTGCACGGCAGGTTTTTACTACTTGGCAAAAGCGAGGGCTTCCCTCCCCTATGCATGCACCCCCACTGACACTGTGCGAGGCCGTTTCACTCAGCCTACTGCTGCATTGTGTAACGCTATCCCTGTTTAACCCTGGGGGGGGGGGGGGGGGGGGCGAGGGGAAGGAGGCACGGCCGTCCCTGAGATGCAGAAGTGGGTGATGAGGCATGCGCAGTGGGAGAGCTCAACATACCAAGTTCTAGGACCGTCAGAAGGTCCGATGATGCTGACATCTTCACTCATTATATTCAAAGGTTTGATCACAGTCCTGTCCGTGGAAAAGTATGGATAATTAGGATTTTTCCAAGTATGTATTAGCTTATAGTAGTAGTAGTAGGCCTAGTAGTTGTCGTCATAGTGACTTTATAAAGAATAAAAGCGATGAAAAGCATAAAGGGAATAGAATAGGGAGAGGAGGTAGGAGAGGAAAACATACACGGTATATAAGAAGTGGACGTAGTCATCGTGACGTCACCCATTGCGGTTTTGAAGCCTCGAGTTCGTTGATTTGGCCGTCGCCATCTTGGATTATGGGAGCGCGATCTTGGCTCTTTTGTAACCAGTGAAGGTAAGTTCCCATATTTGGAGTGACGTCGTATACGGCTCTGGTAGCGACAGCGACCTTGATACCCTGCTTTATGGTCTGTTTGACTCTAAAAGGACCATAATGTACAAAACGAACATCATGCTGTATTGAAGAAGACTTGAAACGTTAAATGTTTACGTTTACTGACGTAATAAATCAAGTTAGAAGTAGAGTCATTTTCTCATAGACTTCAATCAGACGTCTTTTTGCAACCGGAGGAGTCGCCCCCTGCTGGTCAGTAGAGAGAACGCCAATTTTAAAGTACTTTCGCATCGGCTTCACTCTTTAGAACCGGAGGTTGCTGTCTGGAGGAAAATGAGACAACACTCCAAACTAAGAAAAGGAGCAGAGAAGAAGAAGGGCAGGCAGAGGAGAGGAGGAGAGGAGGAGAGGAGTTAAGGGGCGATGTGGTGATCTGTAGTGAATAAACTAGAGCAGGTCACTCTGGGAGTGCAGCACTCTTCAGTATGCTGCTCCACACTCAAACACACTCCAAGCAAGTATGACTCCTATATATTCAGCCCTGTCTTCCAACAACCGCCTTTCTCACAAAATAATCCACACACAGGGATTCAGTAGCTTCACAAGCTTTGACACTCGCTCTTGCCAATGGTGGTAAATGGTGAAGCTGGCCCATCTCCATGGTTACAGAACAGTCAGTGTCCAGTTCAGTGTCTAATCACAAAAGAGGGTGAATCAGAAACCAGTAACAATCTGCCCAAAAACATACATCCACCAGCTTGCTCCTCAGTTTTAGTCAGTGATATTTCCGGCTGAAATGACAGCTGCTGCTAGCATCAGCTCTAGCCAGTGTAGCAAGCTAATTAGCTTGTGTGGCAAAAGTAAACTTGGCCGGGGTTTGCGAGTTGATAGTTGGACATAGTTGCGAACCTTAGCCTACACTCTGATATAGAAACATCCAAGACCAAGCCAGTTAGCTTAGCTTAGCATAACGACAGGAAATGGGGCCGAACAGCTATCCTGGAGGTGTAGATAAATACTGAATTGGATACCGAAAGAGAAAATGAAGTAAATGTAGATGTGTGTGTCCACGGCCCCGTTTACAACGTCTCAGCGCATGCAATTCATGCAAGAATGAGATCGTAACACTATGTAGCCTACATGGTGCCTAACCTTCACCATTCAAGATCACTGCCTAACTTTAACCATCTTGCGAGAGATTAGCAAATGTCGGGGTAGAAACGCCCCCTTTCTCCATGGAGCTTTGTTT
Source organism: Cebidichthys violaceus (assembly GCF_023349555.1). Classification (NCBI taxonomy): domain Eukaryota; kingdom Metazoa; phylum Chordata; class Actinopteri; order Perciformes; family Stichaeidae; genus Cebidichthys; species Cebidichthys violaceus. The sequence continues at coordinate 84,975 of NW_027176343.1, read as the reverse complement.
GTAATCAAACACACATGACAAAGTTTCTATCTCAGTAACAGCTTCCTCCGAAAAACGTCGGACTGGCTCAAATGGCTCTAACAGCCCAGATTATTGCACGTTTGACTTTTCATTCGCACTAAACTGCCACATTAGTTTCACGGGTCATCACTCCCAGGTCAGAACCCTCATAAAGCCGTCTGTGACCGAGTTCGACTGCAAATCAGCAAATCTCCAGAGAGCAGAAGAAAGAGACGGGAGGAAGGAGACACATGTCACTGTTGATATGAGTCAGATAAAAGGCGTGTGTTAGGGGGGCACAGGAAGGGATTCTGTGTGTGTGTGTGTGTGTGTGTGTGTGTGTGTGTGTGTGTGTGTGTGTGTGTGTGTGTGTGTGTGTGTTTATGGGCATTTGTTGCCTGTCAGTGTCCTCAGGTTATGTGATGCTTTCTGCTCCTCATACGCTTTCTCATGCTTAGCCATCAAGGCTGACATGTCAATCTTATCTACTCAACGTGCTGCCTCTGGCCTCACGCACACACACACACACACACACACACACACACACACACACACACACACACACACTTACATAATAAATACCCTTCCTCTTGTGTATTTTTTTTCACCTCCCACCATCCCATCTCTCCCTTAGGTCCTAATCCTCTGCTATTAAATGTATTTGTCATGCTAAGCTTTGCCATTATCACTGACCTGTGTGTGTGTGTGTGTGTGTGTGTGTGTGTGTGTGTGTGTGTGTGCGTGTGTGTGTGTGTGCGTGTGTGTGTGTGTGCGTGAGAGAGACAGAGAGTATCCAAATAGTGGTCCAAATACCATAACAACAGCAAAAACTACAGGCGTCTGTCGTTAAAAAAACATTAAAATAAAGGATGATGTTATGCGCTAGAAAATATGTGTAATTCCCAAATGTAACCATGATACGTGTGTGTGTGTGTGTGTGTGTGTGTGTGTGTGTGTGTGTGTGTGTGTGTGTGTGTGTGTGTGTGTGTGTACTATAGGTTTTCTCCGCTGCATCATGCGTCGCTCAATGGGAACCTGGAGCTCATCACTCTGCTGCTGGAGTCACAGGCAGCTGTCGACATCAGAGACCAGAAAGGTTAGGGGATAATGCATGCACACACACACACACACACACACACACACACACACACACACACACACACACAAACACAAACATGGATAAACATATACAAACAAAAAAAAGAGAAATCTGACCTTTGCTCATACATAAAATACAGTTTGTGTCACCCTCGTACACATAAACACTCACTGATGAATAATGTATCTCAGTGTGTGATCGACACGGCTTGTGTGTTCATACTGTGCATGTGTGTGTGTGTGTGTGTGTGTGTGTGTGTGTGTGTGTGTGTGCCTCTGCAGGTATGCGGCCGCTGCACTACGCAGCCTGGCAGGGGAAGGCGGAGCCTATGAAGATGCTGCTTAAGTCCGGCTCGTCCGTCAACGGCCAATCGGATGAGGGACAGATTCCCCTCCACCTGGCAGCGCAGCACGGCCACTACGACGTGGTGAGTGACGGCGATTCATCCGCTAACAGAGCTCCAAGTGGAGGACGGTCACGGCGGGGTCATGAGGCCGCCTTTGTCAGCTGATTTACCCGTCACATGTACCAGCCACGACGATATGCCATTTATTAGCAACAATATTGATTTTGACGCATTTTAATGTTTTTGTGCAGTAAAAGAGCATGTATTTGATCTTATAGAGCAAACATCAGAAAATGGCTCAATCTGGTGGAAAATAGTAAAAACTACAATTCAGAAGCCGGGGCTCTAGATTAAAAGCCCCTTTAAGAGGAGATTTTATGCTGTAATGGCCATAGGGTCAAAACCGGTGGTTTTAATGGGCTTCAATGGGGACATTTCTGTCCTTAAGTGTCTGTATTAAGGACAGAAATGTGTCTGTATTTTGGCTCCACAGTTTATTATAGACTTACTATAGGAGCTGAGGTTGAACCTCCAAAATAAATCAAATAATGTCCCTAGAGATCCATAAGGGTTATCAAAAAGTGCTGATATGTCAGTGTTTACTGCATGTTTCTGCTGACCCCAAGTGGCCAAATTATTGTACAGTTATTGCAGGTTTAACATCACCTGCTAATCAGACAGAATTTACTTTTTTTTCACTTCACTTCACCATTCCACCGTCACCATTTTTTCGTCGCTAGGTAGATAATAATAAGTAATAAGTAGTAATGTAGCCATAGCTTTACCTGCTGTGACGAGTCTGCCGTGAAAAGGGCTCGTTTAAGTTTGATTTAACATGTATCACTTATGTCTTGTTGTTATCCAGTGAGTTTTTCCCGAGACGATGTAAGACAGACGGGCAAAGAAACAAAACGAAACACAGGCGTTAAAGAAAATTCCACCTCGGAGGCTTTTCCAGCTAAGAAGAAGAAAAAAAAAACAATCTGTGTGAAGCACTGCAGTGCTGCTGCAGGGCTGCCAAAGCAACAACAATGAAATATAGCTGCACACTCCCTCCAGCAGCTAACGTACCCAGGAGCAGATCGACGCTCAGCATCCACAGGCTCAAAACACCGAAGAACCATCCCTTCTATTTGATTAAATAAGCATGATTTATACGGGGTAACAAACCGGCGCCGACGCTCTCATCCACAGCTGCTCCCAGTGTGCAAGGGCAAATTAATTAAAAATGACAGAAAAACTGAACCGGACCACCGATTACAACATGAATCATTTAACATCCGGCACAGAAACGATTTAACATTTGCTTTAACAGCAAGTATGGCGAGACAGTGTTTTTGTCTGACACGAGGGAATCTAATTTGAAGTGCTCTCCGGATTTGTTCCATTTTTAAGGTTTATTAGAAAGCACAATGAGCTAATTCCACTGGTGAGAATTTATCCCTCTAAGTCTTTTACCACTTTAAACCAAGCTTTTCCTTTCACTTGATGTCACAGTGCTCCTCTGAGGCCGTTGTACAGCGACAAGCCTCCGTGCCTACAGGGAGGGATTCTCTTTAACTCAACTAGGGGCAAAAACTGCAAAAAACTGTTTTGCATTAGATGTACCGTCAACTTATCTCTGTAAACAGCCGTGTGCTTATGCGTCCGTGAGTGAGTGTGCACCTCTGTGTCCGTCTGTCCCTGGGCGCAGAGTGGCGATGCACTCAGCTGCGTTATCACTAGTGGCCCTCGGCGAACAGGGGGTCAGTTAAGAGTAGTGAGTGAGGAGTCAGTGGCAGTAAAAAAACAATAAAATAGTGTTTTGGGAAAGTGTGAGTCACCCCACAACCAGGAGAGGTCCTTGAGCACGCAGCCGTAACTGGCCACCGAAAATATTACGCAGTTTGCTGCAGCGGAATACGAGAGTAGCCGTGGACAGACATGGAGGCGCACACTCACTCGAGGAATCACGCACGCGCTCAAGCGATCCCATAATCCCCCAGGTAACAGTCTAGATTGACAAATAGCACTACAGGTAAGGTTAACTGCCCCTTTAAGAAGCTAGCAGAACAGAGGCTTGCCGGGACTTTGTGTCCTCGTCGCTCTTCCAAGTCGTCGTCACTGATTGGTCAATTGCTGTTCAGGTTACGGTTGATTGGTGACTCTGAATATCTCGGAGGTGTTCGCGTGAATCGTTGTTTGTGTGATAAGCCTTCAATAACGGATTCATGGATTGTTTTAATATCTGTTTTTTTTTGTTTTTTCCCTCTCATGTGTGTGTGTGTGTGTTTCTCGTCTCCAGTCGGAGATGCTGCTGCAGCACCAGTCCAACCCGTGCATTGTGGACAACGCAGGGAAAACCCCTCTGGACCTGGCCTGCGAGTTCGGCAGAGTCGGGGTAAGAACCTCTAGTCGTTATTCAAAAGACAGCAGCACCTGAAGACAATCTACAGAAGTCATGACCAAAGTTTGTGTGTGTGTGTGTGTGTGTGTGTGTGTGTGTGTGTGTGTGTGTGTGTGTGTGTGTGTGTGTGTGTGTGTGTGTGCGCATGTGTGTGTGTATGTGTGTGTGTGTGTGTGTGTAGGTGGTCCAGTTGCTGCTGTCCAGCAACATGTGCGCTGCCTTGCTGGAGCCCAAGAAAGGAGACACCACCGACCCCAACGGGACGTCTCCGCTCCACCTGGCTGCCAAGAACGGACACATAGACATCATCAGGTACACACACACACACACACACACACAGCATTTTCTAATGTATCACTGGGTTTAAATGTCCTCCTGAGTTTGCTGAGAAAACAGATACATAACACAACAGGGGAACAATGCGATCCAATTAAGAGAAGGAACAATGTGTTGCCGTTCAGTGAGAGATGACGCATCGGTCACATGCTCTTAGATACATTTTCTGAGACTTTTCGCGCTGCAGATTTTGCAGATGGCGCTCCGTCGCGCCGGATGTCAAGTCGTGATAATCCCATCACGACGGGGTACGTCTTAATCTTTTGTTTACCTGTTTGCAAAAGAGCGTCAGCCGCGTTGCCGCGGCAACGTCAGCGGCCGGGCACGAAGCCTCCGGGATGAAGGAGAAGGAGGGAGACACTGAGAGATGAGAGAAGACCGCAACTGAGGGAAGATAAGATGGAGAGAGAGAGAGAGAGAGAGAGAGAGAGAGAGGAAGAGAGAGAGACAGAGGAAGAGAGAGAGAGAGAGACAGAGGAAGAGAGAGAGAGAGAGAGAGAGAGAGAGAGAGAGAGAGAGAGAGAATAAAGCCTGTCACAGCTGATGGAGCAGAGCGTGCCTCTCTAGAAGTGATGCTGATAAATGATGCTCATTAGGCATGGCCGGCAGTCTGCGGAAGACACAAACACAAACACACACACACACACACACACACACACAAACACACACACTGACTCCAAGTCAGTAGAAGTTAGAGGAGACGAATCTTTGGCGGCTTCTTTTTGACAGCTGCCTCATGTCATCTGATCTTTTCGACCTTGACTCTTTTTTTTCTGACCCTGTCGTTGAAGGTACGGGGCTGGGGATGCTCTAGACTTAATTTGGCACTGCACCATTGAACCGGCCGAGACTGGTCTGAGATACTTGTCTTTTTTGACAGGTTCGCCAATTTGTAAAGCTCTGTCAAAATGGCCACTGGGTTCTTGGTCCCCTCACTGATTCAGGGACCTTTTTTGCCGGGTCACTGAGTTTGATTTTAAGCTTGAATTACACAGACGTGGGCCATAGCTATGGTAGCGGACTAGCCTCGGGTCCTAGCTGGGTTAGCTTAGCTTCCATCTGGGCTCTCCTCCCTGGGGGCGGTTTGGTGGCGTTTGGTGCTGCAGGTCTGTCTGGTTGGTCGGTGATCGTCTCAAAGTCCGCTGCTCTCTATCCAATCACCGCGCTTCCTTTCCAGATGTTGATGAATGTGTTCTGTCATATGCCGTTAGGGATAAACACGAAAAAAGAAAAAGAAATTAGGAAAAAAAATATTTTCTTTATCTCCTACTCAACTCCACCTCCTCTCTCCTGACCTTCTCACCCTCCCACCTCTTCATCCTCTTTGTCCTTTCTCCTGCCCTCTGCTGTCAGACTGCTGATCCAGGCGGGCATCGACATCAACCGGCAGACCAAAGCGGGCACTGCCCTGCACGAAGCCGCCCTGTGTGGAAAGACAGAGGCAGTGAGACTCCTGCTGGAGGTAAGTGGAACTTTACTGAGAGCTTTTTATTTAGCACTGACTTGGGTTCACTTAAAGGACCATTAGGATCTGAGATGGGACACTTCAAGGCCAAACCCTCCCCCTGAATGTAAATGCTGTCTCCACTGCTGAAAAACATTACAGCTGTGACAGTAACTCATGTAAGGCGATATATAAAAAAAAGTGAAAGCTTTTCTCTTTCCACAAAATGACAATAAAACATTTCATTTTTTCTTTAATCAAGATAATAAGGCTGTGATGAAGCTACGGAAGACGTCAAAATAAAATAAATGAATACGTTCTGACTTATTTATATGACTACATTTATGCCTGTAATGTTATTGAAAGACTTCAAATATTTAAAATGATTTTATCAGTAAAGCTTCATAACACTTTAATTTTTTGTACTAATGCCTAGTCTTGAAACAAAATATGTATTTGTGTTTTATCTTTGTATTTACTTTTATTATATATATATATATATATATATATATATATTGAAATAAATAAATAATACAAATAAGATACAAAATGTAATATAATAAATATAATATAATATAAATGTAATATAAAAAAAAGATTTGACTCTGCTACTACTGTGTTGACCCTCCTACTGTGTTAACAGACTCGTCATTGTAACGGAAATATTCGTACATAGTATTCCTCGTAAAGTGTTAAATGTATTGAGTGTCTGAGTCCTATTATTATATTACTATTAGTGCTAAATTGCAATGCAAGAGAGCGAGAGAGGTGATGTACATTAGTAATGAATTGTGCCGGTGACCTGAAACTCTCCCGCGGTTAATGGAATCAAGAGAGCAGTATGCGTTCATGAAAGTGTCTTTGGTTACGAGTCATCTGTGTTCAGCTTTTGTCCGTGTGAAAATAAAGAAGTGGTCGTTGTTAGTTTTCTGCTGACGTCATGATGGTAAACCCTTCCATCCCCGCGGCGTTTGATTATATGAAACCCTCTTCTCTGTTTACTTTAGGTCCGCATGAAACAAACAAAATGAATTCAAAAGTCAACGTACCAATCCTTCTCTTCTCTTCAACAGAGTGGAATCAATGCCACAGTGAGAAACACCTACAGCCAGACGGCACTCGACATCGTCTACCAGTTCACTGCAACACAGGCCAGCAGAGAGATCAAACAACTGCTGAGGGGTAAGACGGGTGGGTGAATGGATGAATGGATGGATGGATGGGTGTATTAATGAATGGATGAATGGGTGTATTAATGAATGGATGAATGGGTGTATTACTTAATGGATGGATATATTAATGAATCGATGGATGGATGGATGAATGGATGAATTAATGGATGTATTAATGAATGGATGGATGGGTAGATGGATGGATGGATTAATGAATGGATGGATGGATTAATGGATGGATGGATGAATGAATGGATGGATTCATGAATGAATGGATGGATTCATGAATGAATGGAGGTATTAATGGATGGATGGATGGGTGGATGGATGAATGGATGGATGGATGGATGGATGGATGAATGGATGGGTGGATGGATGAATGGATGGATGGATGGATGGATGAATGGATGGGTGGATGGATGAATGGATGGATGGATGGATTAATGAATGAATGGAGGTATTAATGAATGGATGGATTTCCGAAGGTGTTAAACCTTTCCTTTAAATTGATGCTTCCCAAAACACAGACGTATTCATTTTGTATACAGTACGAAATGTGTTCCTAATGTTAGTGGGTAAGACACCTCGATGAGGTCTATATTGAAAAGTATCGTTTTGAAGTAAAATTGAATAAAATAAAATAAAATAAAAATAACACGTTGAAGAAAAACAACCAGTATGAGCCGAGGAGTCTCCGAGGAGTGATATGATACTGGGTACCTCTTCTGTAACCTACAGTCTGATTTGCTGTCTCACAGATGCGTCGGCGGCCCTTCAGGTTCGGGCTCTGAAGGATTACTGCAACAACTACGACCTGACCAGCCTCAACATCAAAGCAGGAGACGTCATTACGGTAACACACACACACATCACACACACACACACACACACACACACACACACACACACAATGTCTATTCTCAATGTCGACAACTAAAACAATGTTTTATGTGCATCAAAGCTGATAAGTGAGTCGAGCTCTGTTTGTGACTGCATGTCTTTTTATAATCTTTTTTTCTTGTTTAACCTCATCAGGCTTCTACATTTTACAGGTGAAAAAAAGTTCTGGTCGATGAATCATTTTTTGTTGATATAGTAGCCTTGTCATTTCGGCCACAAGAGGCTGAAGTGCTCTACCCCATGTTGTAAAAACATTCATGTTTTCGTCCAGGTGAGACTTAATATACAGTATGTACCTTGTGTTTATAGCGCATGGAGAATTTTAAACTGGGAGAAAAACAGGAGTGCGTTAAGTCCTATTTAGAACATGGGGCAGTGGTGCACTTCAGCCTCTTGTGGCTGAAATGAGTGTTACAACAACAAACACTGAGAATAATTATTAGTAAAAATCAGCTGTATTACAGACTTAGAAAATGGATCAACAGAATTGTTTTCCTCACTTGCCTCTCAGGGCTTCCGTTCTACAGTTTTCGCGTGTTTGGATAAATGAAAAGCTTGTTGGTTGTCTTAACTTTGCCCTGACAACCAAAATTGCAGTTAGTTTGAAAACGCTCGCACCGTGTTTGATGAGATCACTAATGAATATGCAAGAGCGACTGGTTTCAGCTTCCCTCATTTACTACGCATATGTTTGACAGAAAAATGTATTATAAATTGGAGTGTAAATTGCAGCACACCCACCGCTCATGAATATTTATGAGCATCTTATGCAGCCTTCGGGTACATCTTACTGTAATTAGGAAGCCAAGCAGTAACTATGCTTTCTCCCTCGAGGTCTGAATGAACAATTTGGCTTCCCTGCTGTCTGACACGAGGAATTTTAGACGGATCCGAAATGCAGTTTTGTGTTTGTGTTTGACGAGAAAAATAATGTTAAGCTAAAAGAAAAAGATGGTTCTATGTAACTTTTGCAATAGATGGAAACTTAATATTACAGTCGTAAACATGCCCACCTGACAGGTTCTGGAGCAGCACCCCGACGGTCGCTGGAAAGGCTGTATCCATGACAACCGAACAGGAAACGACCGAGTGGGCTACTTCCCTTCCACCATGGTGGAGGTCATCAGCAAGCGCACAGGTGTGTTTACTCATGTGTGTGTGTGTGTGGGGGTGTGTGTGTGTGTGTGTGTGTGTGTGTGTGTGTGTGTGTGTGTGTGTGTGTGTGTGTGTGTGTGTGAGTGTGTTGGAGTAAATTAAAACAAGGACCAAACTGACCGTCTGGATAAAGTGTCAACCAAGTGCCACGTTACACATATTTGGACTAAACACAGATGAAGAAGTTGGGCGAAAGATTTTTTAAAAAAAGAGGAAGAAATGTGAAGCTAAGTGAATGAATGATGTTTTAGAACCATAAACCCTCGAGGAAGGCACTTAACCGTACATCTCATTCATCTCAGCACAGCGGTGCCAAACACCCAGCTGTCATCCCTGCACTGCTGAAGATGTAACCCCAGATTAATGTGTGCAATCCATTTTTGGCTGGTTTTGAACCATGCTACAGCTCCAGTTGATTGAAGACACACAGTTGTGGGAGTTCAGCCTGACGTTGAAAGTACCTGTTCAGTAATGAGAATACGGACACCAAAATCCTCCACATGTCCCTGGCTGGTGTTGTGTTTCAGGTCTCTTTGCTTACACGTTTCCTGCTGCCTGATGGAGTTTTTGGGGAAATACGCTTCTTTGTTTTCTCGCCTAGAATTTTATGAAGAATTGATACCATTAACTATGAAGCTATACCGCAAGCAGCCAGTTAGCTTAGCTTAGCTTAGCATAACGACCAAACAACTGTTTGAAAACCTGTTAGCAGGTCAAGATTCATGGTGTGCAGATGAATATTAAACCATAATGTATCCAATTAAAATTGACTTTAAATCGAGTAAAAACATTCTTTCACACTCCTTTATAAGGTTAGCCTATAGTTTATACTCAATGTTCTGTATTTGCGTCGCTGTGACATTCTACAGTGGCAAACAGTGCTCCACTGGCTAGCTCGCGGCTCCACTGGCTAGCTCGCGGCCGCCGCTCTGCACTTCACTCGTACGGCGGTAACAGCTGCTGCCGCTGTCCCGTAGCGCCCACCCTCCAATTCCCCCTCAAGCTAACACTGTTAGCTTTGTCAGCACTGTTGCTGTCGTTAGCGCCGTTAGCTCCTAGCCACCAGCTCAGCCGCAGCCATGTTGAAAGCCATGTGGAGGCACTAGATATGCCTGTAGGGTTAATTAAGATCACCTCTAAAGTTTCCACTCATTTGCGTTGTTTGTGCTAAGCTAAGCTACCTGTCGGTGGCATTATATTAACCGTACGGATGTGAGAATGGTATTAATCTTCTCAGCTAACGTGCGGCTAGAAATCTCTTGTGCATAATTCACAAAATGTCAAAATATTCCTTGCATTGCCCGTCATGTGAACTTACAACGAGGTGTATGCTAAACAAGCTAAAGATCTGCCAGGGTTACAGGTGGGATTTTGCTGTCGTCTGTGTTTTCGTTACTCAACAGGTGTCCAATCTCCCCAAAAAGCTGTTTTAACCACCTTTCTCCATTTTAATATCACCGTGATGAGCTTTTTTTAGCCTCTCCGGTGAGATCCACAGAGCACATCCACACCCATCTCGTCATCCCAAACACTGCGCAGCCACAAAGAGGCTCAGATGTTTTTTTTAACTGTGTATCTGTGTCTGTCTGGAGGTCTGGTATCTCTGTTTGTCCATCCGTCTGTCTCTCTGTAGTTAGCCTATTAGTATGTCCTACTTGTCTCTGTCTGTGTGTCCGTCTCCCTGTTACTGTCTGCCTCATCCCCCACGAGATCACAAAGGTCTCTCTTTCATATCATCTCTCCTCTCTCATGTAGTCCATCGCTCTTTGATCACTCAGTCATTACTGTATCGTCCATTTACCACTATAGAACCCAGTCGAGGAAAATGCTGCTGTGGCTCCATCTGTCCTGAAATTCAGTGTATTATAGAGCAGCTGTGGTTACAGTACAAAACAGCTGGAGCACTCCCACTGTTTGCACAGTCATACTGACTAATCACTGTCACACACACACACACACACACAACCTCACTCTGGGATACGGCAGCTTTTTTAGCAAGAGGTTTCATCTCAACTGTTTTTCATCAATTTTTAATTATTCCTTTTTTCCTCATCAATTCTCCCCAGTCAGCCTCTTCACTTCTTCTTTTTCCTCAAAGGGATGTTACACTGGACTTTTTTTTCAACACTTACATCCACTAGATAGATATATGAACAATTCAATGAATTAAGGTGACTTTAAAGTTGCAGCGGCCATCACAATCACAGCCGGGAAGCTACCAGCTAGCTTTGGTTAAAGCACATAAGCTACAACAGCTACTTTGTAAAGTCAGGGACCAATCACAGGAATGGGGACGATGACCGTTGGAATTTAGCAGTTAGCTTGAGAGTTAGCTATCGAGGCTACGTCCCAATCGCAAAAGAATAGTTTGTATTGGAGAATTCAGGATACTGTCAAGCATTGTCTGATTCCCAAAGTTGTTAGGCTTTCCTTACATGAAACAAAAAATGTTTTGGAATGCACAAAACCTACAAAGGGCTACCAACCAGCTTACCAACGCGCTTTTTAGATCCTGTTGCAAGTGCAGAAAGTGTAACACACCTTCACTTCCCTTTTTCTCCCCGTTGTTATTGATAAATCCACGGCGCTGTCCGTGGTGCTGAAGTAGCAGACTCATTTGGAAATGCAACATCTCGTCAGTTTCATCTCGGCTATATATAATATTCTAAAAAATATATCTTGAATAGATAAACCAGACGTTTCATATATATTTTGTTTTATATATATATATATATATATATAACGCAACGGCTAGCTAGCTAGTTTGCTAAGTGCACTATTTCATGTTATGTGGCCAATTTAGCATCCAGTTGGTAAGAATTTAAGAAGCATTTCCATACGTCCCAATGCTAGCATGTTCACAGAGAGGACATGTTGATGTGAATCTGTAACATTTGTGCGCAGCGCCAGATCAAACAAGCTATTTTGGGCATTTATAGGATGAGTTACACAGCCAGCAGCGGCCTTAACTACTGGGAGAGGAAACTGGTGAGCTAGCAGACGCTGCTGGACGTACGGCGAGTGGAATCCTGTTACATGTTGGTATTATGCCAGTAGCTAATGACTTAAGACTGAACCACATTATGTTGAGAGTAAAAAGAGGCCGTTACTCATCAGTCCCTGGGACCATCTCCTCTGTTACCATCCATCACTTCCCCTTTCCACCTCTCCATACATTCCATTTTAATGGCGCCCACATCTGTTTGTTCACTCCTTCTCTTCGTCCTCCCGCCTTTAACATCAGCCGTTTGTTTAATTTTGTAACTTCCGCATTTGTTTTAAATTTTTCTTTTCTCCCCCCCCCCCTTCTTTCTCACGTGTAATTCTCTGTTCTCTGTTGTTTGTGTGTCACGTGGCGGTGGTTCACTGTTGGCTGGTTGTGTGTGTGTGTGTGTGTGTGTGTGTGTGTGTGTGTGTGTGTGTGTGTGTGTGTGTGTGACGTCACGGTGGGTGTTATCTAGGTTTGGCCAGCACAGTCATTTGCACCCAACAGTTTCAAAAGATACCGCTGGTTCCTCCGGCGACGGTTGCCCCTGCCAACGCGGTAGTCAACGGCAACGACACCACGTTCCATCAGATCCATATCCTGCCTCCACCGCCTCCTCCTCCACCACATTCCCATCAGCCACTGCTTCCACTTTTCACTTCCTTTGGCTATAGCAAGTCGCCCGTGACAACCCCACTGGGAGACACACCCACTGCCCCAGGTACACGGCCCCTTTTTCATTATTTGTATTATGATTATGATTATGATTATTATTATTATTAAAGCTTCAAGGGATGCTTTCCTCCGCCTCTGCTAAAAAAACACCATGTCTGATTGGTCATGTAAGATTCTTATCGATGTTTTCAATGTTTTTTTAAGAAGGCATCCATTGAAGTTTTCTGTTATGGATCATTATTTATGTAATTTTATGTGTTGCTCATACTATATAACTTTCCTTTTTCTGTTGTTACTGTTGTCATCTCCATTACTGAGAGCCAGAGTCAGCTTTTAGCCAGGAGTCAAATGTGTCTAAGCCACTTGCTATCGTATCGTAGAAATAAGAGCTTTACCCAGTGGACGTACGCTATGAGCGATGAAAAGAGCAATATTTCTCGCTCATGGTTTAGAATAAGTTGATTCAGCACAGCTATCTGATGGACTACTTCACTTGGAATCCTTAAGGGCTTCATAAAATCGTTTTTGATATTATTTATGGTCTGTGATTACCGCGCTACCTAGTAGATGTCTTCATTAGTGGCGGAGTCCGCCATCCCTACGCTGGATTGAGATTGCCTGCACACGCACGAGCAATTCACAGGAAACAATGCATCCATGGAATACAACATTACAGTTTGTAGTTTAACACAGTTTCAGGGCCTGTAAATGAACGATACCATCAGTCTCATGTTAACCGTTTCTCAAATGAGGCTCCCTAGGGCCACACAGTCAACCACAAAAACACACCTTGCCCTGTAATACGAGAAGTCTGAGTGTAAATGCTCGAGAAGAAGAATAGATATCAGGTGGGAGGAGAGCTCACCGCTGACCTCAGTTCAGTTTGTGCTCCACTTAAATGTCTTGCCTATTTATTTATTTTTAATTTATTTTGCAGTTCTATTTTTTTCCCCCCTTCCTTCCTCCTCGTTCTTCCCCTGTATATCATGACTGCCCCAGCCACTAAGACAACTTCACCACACACACACACACACATCCCACACAACCCTCTCCTGACCAGACAAGTGTGTTTTATTTATTTTTCTGTCCTGTCCTGTCCTGTCCTGTCCTGTCCTGCCTCGTCCCGCGTGTTATTGTCACGTCTGACCGTTTTAACACCACTTTTACCCACCTTGCACTTATACCCTCAATGTGTCCGCCTGAGAGAGTGTGTGTGTGTGTGTGTGTGTGTGTGTGTGTGTGTGTGTGTGTGTGTGTGTGAAGGCTTCGGACGAGGGAGCGAGTCTTCGAGCTGTTCTGAATGTGCTGAAGCAGTTCAGTTTAATCATTTGGAAACAATACCAATTCAAATTGTTGTTATGTCTTTGGGAAAGGAAGTGCTGTCGCTTTCATGACAGTTACGTTTGTCACAGAGGTTTAGTTGGAGACGTTGCTTCGAAGCAAAAAAGCTTTTTCAGACGTCAACGGGTGATATTTTCTGAGATATTGCAGCTGGAGTAAACCTAATTCATTCTCATACAGCCATTCATGGACTCTTGAACATAAGGTATTACAAATGAAATGCTGATATTACGCATTACATGCAAAGATTTAGCAAATTCTAACATGTGAAATGTCAAATGTTGCGTCAGAGAGACCCGAATGCATTGTTAGAAAATGTCACCTGGGATGTTCTGCACATAAGGTATTCACTGGCCCGATCCCCAATCTCCACACACAGTCCTTTGGGGTTTAAGGCTGTCCCACTTTCAAATCTTCGAGTGTTCGAGGACTCTCTCTCTCTCTCTCTCTCTCTCTCTCTCTCTCTCTCTCTCTCTCTCTCATAGACATTTTGAGCGTAAGTCCGCATTTCTGCAGACTTTGCCAAAGGTATTTACCCACAATTCATAGCGTTGTGACGTTAAACACGGGGTTGCCAGCGGAAGCCAGAGAAAAGGTAAACGAAGAGGCCTGGCATATTACATTCACACAGAAACGTTAAGGATTTCAGGTGGAACATAAAATAACATGAGAGCAGAGGAATGCAATCAGAGGCTATTTATTACACGCATCAAACATTTCCTTCTGTTATTGAAGCTGTTTTGACATAAACAAGTAAATAGATTGTTTGACAATTACCTCTCATCTCGTGAGGCAAGTCAGGGAATACAAAGTATAGAATTAATACTACAATTGTAAATGACATGTCGTTGTGACACTTGCATCCTCTCACACTCAACCTTTTACCAGGAGACGTCAGTTAAGTCCCCGCAGGTTCTGGGGTCCAAGGCCTTATGGGGGACATTGGGATCGGGCCACTGACTGTAAACGTCCTACCTGGTGAATAGGAGCCTTCACTGGACACCATTTTGATTCCTCCAGGACAATAAACCCCTTTAGGGCAATGTATTGTCATCAAGTCCAAGAAAATACAAAAATGGGAATGCAACATTGCAACATTGGTTGAAATCTCAGAAATGATTCCAGTCAAATCAAATTCTCTGAAAACAGACTTCAGTCCTTTGTTTGAGGTCACTTGGAGGGAGGCAAAATGGCCACAAGAAGGAGCTGCGACATGACGCGAGGGCAAATGGAACAATTCTTTTTCAATGTGTGTGTTTCTCCGGAGCACTGTCGGTCACACATATAAACCATTCATAAACCCGTACTGCGATGGTTATAATGGTTTATGACACTCTCCAAATGCACTACAGCAGCCCCATTCTGGCAAGGCTTACATATATAATCACACACATATGGCTGCATTATATATGTATATGTATGTGTATGTACATTATGGCATATATGTGTATATACACAGATATTCATGTTATGGATTTATTTATGTACGATGGGTATATAAATGTTTTCATATATCTATATATATATATGCTGTATTTTTTCTGTGTATGTGTGTGCGTGTGCGAGCGTGTTTGTGAGAATGTAAGTGTGGTGTGTAAGTGAAACTTATATATCCTTTTGAAAAAGAAATCTTCCCTTATCTGCCTTTACCCTACTCCCCTACTGGCCCCTCTATAAGTTTTGTCTTTTTCGCGGATTTAGGAATTTATTTATTTAATTTTTGTCTCAAAATATCAGTACATCAACTGTAATCTGTCTTTAGTGAAGTGAGATGGTTTGCTCAGTATACTGTATGTAGCATTGTCAGTTTCAGTGGAAGTGTCAATACTCAACATTTTGGATGATTTTAGCTCTTTTTACCACTATTATGTGACAAAAACCTAGATTAATTATAAACTAATCTAAATACTATCAATATTCTGTAAAATTGCGCAAATTTCCCTTACGCCAATGTTTCTGCTATAGTATCAAATTCAGGTTTAGCTATACGTAAACGCTAGTTTTGAGACGTTAAAGCTGCACTAATCAATATTTTTATCTGAACAATGGATCCACTGTGTAATGTTAGATGGGTCACTTGTAGTTGTTGAAAGCACCGAGCGGTATCAATAGGTCTTGTCATTCTACTCAGCTCCACGGAGCTTTTTAGCCCCTTTTAGCTAATTGTTTTGGTTTTTACGACCAAATGCCAACAGCAAAGAAACGCTCTGTGACTAGCTAGTGAACAAAGCGGAGCATTTAGCAGCTAAAGAGTTCAATATTTTTCTAATGAGGCGGTGGTGACCAAAACAGAGCTAAAAGGCAATTCAATATTTGACTTAAATTCACCACCTTGGCAGAAACGCAACTTCAAATTAATGCTAACACATTAGCCTTATCAAGTAATTTGTCAATGTCGTATTTTCAGTTACCCCAAAGTTGACAAAAACAAACATTAATTGTTCCTGCTTTAAATGCTAATATTGGATAGCAAAAGGACAGCAATGCTTCCAAGGCCAGTTTAGGGTCGGTTAGCGGCTAACAGTGGTGTTCTGTGTTGAAGGTTGCCGCGGCTCAGAGGCAAGTCCTCACAGCTCTCCCACCACATCCTGCGGGCCCCATGGAGGCTCCAACGAAGAGATCTGGGTACTGCGCAAGCCAGTGGCAGGTAACTAAGCCGCGCTGCGCTGAGCCCTCAACCCCCGACTCCCTTTAAACTCTGGCCGGGGGTCAAACAGTATCTGACATCCGTTCAAAAAAATTAAATAAAAATAAAAAAGAAGGCTTTCTGCTCGGCACTGCCTTGCTGGTGTCTATGGTGCAAATGTCCCCAAGAACAGAACCAGAAGTATCCATCTATTTCTTAAAAAAGGTTGTTTGAAGGCTTTCAGATACTCTTTGACCTGCTCCTGACAGTCCCCCATGTCCTGCTTAACCCTCCATCTATAGCTCAGCTCAACTCAGTGGCCTTATGTGTAGGACTGCAGCCATCTGCATCGGTCTACAGTCTGTGTGTCTTTCCAACTGGATGTATGGAGACATTTTCGTGTGAGAGAGAGAAGAAGAAAAAAATTAGGAAACAGAGAGAGAAGAAGAAGTGAGAGAAAAGGTGTGTGTGTGTGTGTGTGTGTGTGTGTGTGTGTGTGTGTGTGTGTGTGTGTGTGTGTGTGTGAGTGTGTGTGTGTGTGAAAGCGAAAGATGTGTCTTGTTTACTCCACTTCTGTGTTTGTCGCTCAATCGTCCGTCACACTGTCCGTCCGTCCGTCCGTCCGTCCGTCCGTCCGTCCGTCCTATCCATCCAACCACATGCTGCCCAGTGCATTTCAATGGAGAGTCACACCTGTTACCACGTTGCTTTGGATATCAGCTAAACCACTCAATGTGTGTGTGTGTGTGTGTGTGTGTGTGTGCGTGCGTGTTTGTGTGTGTGCGTGTTTGTGTGTGTGTGTGTGTGTGTGTGTGTGTGTGTGTGTGTTGGCGACTGTGTGCATCCATCTGTTTGTTGCATGCGTGCGTCTGTATGCACAAAATCTATACATATCGTTTGGGCGATTGCATGCGTGTGTGAATGCACGTGTGTGTGTGTGTGTGTGTGTGTTTTCGTGTGTGCGTGGTGTGTGTGTGTGTGTGTGTGTGTGTGTGTGTGTGTGTGTGTGTGTGTGTGCGTGCGTGTGTGTGTTGCAGGTGGAGATCGCAGCAGTTTGGGTAGTTCTGGCAGTGTGACCAGTGTGAGGTCGTCGGGCAGCGGTCAGAGTGCCGGCAGTGGGCACATCCTCCATGCACAGGCTGAGGGGGTTAAGGTACGGAATACACACACACACACACACACACACACACACACACACACACAATGTAGTAATATACATAACTTTGTGTGTGTGCACTGCTTTGTTTTGTAAGTGCATTTATGTAATATTCCACGAGGTGGACACGACAATATCGGCAGTGACAAAATGACAAAGAGGCTGCTGGGAAATTCAGAATTTAGACGTTTTTATAACCTGCAAAAAAAAGATGTCATGGTTTATTTTATAACTCCTTCATTTCCAAATACTTTCCAAGGAACTTTCCTGGAAAAAAGGACATTTTTTTTGTTCAACTTGTCTACATTGTTGTTTTTCTTCCTTCTTTTCCCCGTTACAGGGGTTTTCTTTTGGGGGAGTTGTTCTTTTTCCGACGCAACGGGGTCCAAGGACAGAGGATGTTTTATGCTGAACAGATCGTAAAGCCCTCTGAGGCAAATCAGTCATTTTTGGCTATACAAATATATTGAATTGAATTATTAATTAAAGTGAATTACTAGTGTAACAGAGAGAGTCAGTCGTTCACCCGCCACTAGCAAACCGACTCATGAACGACTCTTTCGGCTTACCCACAACTCCCGTCCTCTCCCGATTTTAGTCCAAATGGGCTGTCGTTTTTCCCGACTCAGCGGTTGTGCTTTGTGCTCCTGAGTCACTGTGGCGCTGAACGAGAGCCTTTCCGGATTGAATCCTTTGGGATTCACTTCCTTCGCTTGTGAATCGAGTCAAGTCGTTCCTCTTTAAAGAGTCGTTCGAAAAGAACGATTCGTGGCTACATTAAAGCTTTAACACCCTCACAGGTACACTGACATACGTATTTAGAGGCATTGTTCTGCATGTGTTCTTAGCCTGAAGCTGTCTCTCAAGTCGCTTATTTACTCTTAAAAGCAGCCAGCTGCACATGTCACACATTTACAGCGAGCGTCCTGTTAAAGAAACTGCAAGTGAGACACTTTTAAGCCGCCCAAAACATCCACACACAGCAAAATTAGACCCGATTGCGACCCAGACTGACGGGTAGCATCTGTCTTCTCCGCGTCTCACTGCACTCCTCCTCCTCATCAGCACCAGTCAGGTTTTTATCGCAGTGCTCGCAGTGGAAGCCTCAGAACCGAGGTTTAAATGTGATTAATGTAGCGGTAGACGGCAAACGTCACGTCTTTTATTTCCAGACAGACTTTCCTGCAAAGATCGATCTCATGTGAGAAGATGAGGTTTTAGAATTGGCTTCTTTTTTTGTTTCGTAATGAGAATGCAAAGAAGAACCCAATCAAGGAACTTGTTTTTCCTGCTCAGGGTACATTCATGTGTAAAGGCGTTACTGTAATTCATTATAGCTCATTGTTTTGGTTACAACCCAAAACTTTAATGCTTTGATTCGCTCTTGACGCTCCCACCTCCCTCCCAAAAGTGCCTGAAACTTGCATTCTTTAAAATGGCCATCAGGGGGCGACTCCTCTGGTTGTATAGAAGTCTAGTCTAAAATGACTCTACTTCTCTCTTGATTTATTCCCTCAGTAAACATTGTAAACATGAGTTTATGGTCTCAATCTCTAGTTTACAGTCTTCTTCAATACAGCATGATGTTCATTTAGTACATTATGCTCCATTTAGAGTCAAACAGACCATAAAGCATGTGATGCTTTAGGGCGGGGCTACCTTGTGATTGACAGGTTGACAGAATCAATCATCAGTTGCCGGACGGCTGTTCACGTGGACGCGTTTGTGTTCTTGTGCACTTGCAGCTTCTGGCCACAGTCTTGTCTCAGTCCGCCAAAGCCAAGGAGCATCTGCTGGAGCAGTCCAAGTCTGTGGACCAGCCACCAGGTAGGACAGGGGTCGGCTCGGGGGGGGGGGGGGGGGGGGGGGGGTATCCTTCTTCAACCCAGTTACTGTGTCACTGTAATTAGTTTACTTACAGTCTGTATGACCTTAATTCACAGTAACCAACCTTGGTGAGAATGTGTGGATGTTTTAAGAAAAAGAAAATAAATATTAAAACCAGGGAGGAAGTCATAAACCACTGATCTTTTGAAAAAATGTCTTAATATCACTTCTACACACACACACACACACACACACACACACACAGATCTTGGCTGGTTAAACAGACAGATGGCCAAGGCAGGGGATGTAGGAGGAAGTGTAGCATGGTGCGATTGGTTAAGAAGGTTTGTTATATCGTGGAGAGCGAGGATGTGATTGGCTCCCTTTCAAAGCACTGAGGGAGATTGAGCAGAAAGTGATCGGTGGAGGCTGGCGGAGTCAACTCATCTGTTGATCGGCCAGGGAAGTTCACAGCGACAGGGCTTTTCTTGTTAACTGGCCAATGGTGTTTCTCCCAGCAGGCTCCGCCAGCTCCTCTCGGACATCGAGCCAATCGGGCTGTCCGCTCCACGAGGCGCCGCCTTACGACGCCGTGGCGACCAGGAAGGGGGAGGGGCAAGGCGAGGGGAAGGTAGGACAGTCCCGGAGTCTCCGCAGACTCAGTCCTCTCTCCCACTTTCATTCAAAACGCAAGCGAGTCGCATACAGACACCATCAACATCCAACGTGATGAGAATGTAGCTCCTCAGTCACCTCAACCACAACCCTCTCTCTCTCCTCCACACACACACACACACACACACACACACATACACACACACACATACACACAGACTATATATATTTACACACACCAAGATGTCTCAACGGTTTCTCTCGCAACTGGCCTCGTCCGTGCTGCGAGTGTTCGGATGCAGCCATGACACGGTGAGTGTGTGAGTGGAAGATCTCCGGTTTGATCTTGTTTGGGTCCTGGAATGAGGAATCTTGTGTGCGTGTGCGTGTGTGTGTGTGTGTGTGTGTGTGTGTGTGTGTGTGTGTGTGTGTGTGTGTGTGTGTGAGAGAGAATCCTGTCCTTCTCTTGTTTATCTGCTACCTGCTATCCATCGTTATTCACTCCTTTCAGTTGCAGCTTCTGCCTCTTCCATTGCGGCATTTTTCTTCTTCTGTTGCAGAGACAAATGTCTCTCAATTGATGCTCGGTAGCTGCGCCTCAGGCAAGATATCGGTGTGTGTGTGTGTGTGTGTGTGTGTGTGTGCTGGCAGGTGCCCAGCAGCGTGCACGCCGTGGGTGGACTAGCTCAGCACAAGAAGTGTGAAATCTGAGCTTACACCATGTACAGTAAATTGTTATTTACTGTAGAGTGTGTGTGTGTGTGTGTGCTTGTGTGTGTTTCTATATGTGTGTGTTTCTAGTATATGTGTGTGTGGGCCCACATTTAAGTTCATGTCTTCATTTTCTAATAATTCAAAGCGTGATAAACCGCCTATGAGCATATTTAAATAGCAGGTGGTCTTGGTGGTTGTGTGTGTGCATCACTCGCCTACAGTGTGTGTGTGTGTGTCAGTCTGAGTGCTGCCATGTAAGCCATGTTCTGGTGGCCATCTGTTAGCTAGAGTCCTGATTCCTCAGCACCCGTAACGTTTCCCATGTGAAGACGATGAACGGTGGTTTCAGCGAGAAAAAACAATTAGCTGTGAGGGAACAGTGTGGAGGAGGAAGAGGAGGGTCGTGGGGAAATATGAGGAAGAGGAGAAGAGGAGATGGAGAAAGACAGAAGGGGTGTCGGACTTTAAAGGAGGACCAGGGTGCGTAGGAAGAAGTCGTGCTGTGGTTTTAACAGCTCCACCCGGTCCTGTAGCCCCGCCCCCTGCTGTCGCCCATCAGCTGTAAGAGCAGGACATTGCAGCAAATCAGCAACTTAAAGAAGCAACCAGCTCCAGGTGCCTAGATTCTAACATTGCCATTAAACAACAACCAAGCTTTGAAAATATAGCGGCTATATAAATAAAGCAGAATCACCCAGAGTAATTAGGTAAGCATCATTAGCAATATAGCTTATTATTTAGGGAATAATAAATATAAATTCTTTGTATTTATATGCCCATATTTCCTTAATGTTTTTATTTATTTCAGCTACATTTAACCATCAACACCTGAGCTTTTGTTGTTCAACTTTGTCTCAGCTG
Organism: Cebidichthys violaceus; assembly: GCF_023349555.1. Lineage (NCBI taxonomy): Eukaryota > Metazoa > Chordata > Actinopteri > Perciformes > Stichaeidae > Cebidichthys > Cebidichthys violaceus. The sequence continues at coordinate 63,336 of NW_027176343.1, read as the reverse complement.
GTTCAACTTTTTGGCCCAAAATCTAATGAACTGGAAAGTGTGAGAATATTTGAGGAGAGAGAGTTCTCGTGGGGACGTGTGTGATGAACAATGAGTGTGTGTGCGTAAGTCATCTTTTTTTTTTCCGACTTGTTGCCACGCTAATGCAATACAACGTTTGCGGCGTTTTCCAGCTTTAAAGTGTCAAATGCAGATTACCCTACTGTAGCTCTTCCTGTAGAGGAACTAAAGGCCGGGCCTTCCTCCCTCCTAACTTTAGCCTAGTTTTCTCTACAGGGCCAAGTAGGGCTAACCAGGGCTAAAGGTCAGCTGGGTTATAAGGCCATTAAATCATCATAATCATCCATAAATGTATAAGAATTTGTCTTTTTGGCAATAGTGAAGATGTACTGACAGACACGCTGGACGGTTCCTTACTACAGTATCTGTTGTGGCCCCTTGTTTGGCCCTGCTTGGCTCCCTGCTGAGAGAAAAGTGGCCGTTGAAGAAGCAGACGTGGAGCCAGTGACAGACCCTGTCTTCTCTCCCGTAGAGCTCAGAGGCCGTTGTCCAATGGCTGAGCGACTTTCAGCTGCAGGTCTACGCTCCAAACTTCCTGGGCGCTGGGTATGACTTGCCCACCATTAGCCGAATGACCCCGGAGGTAAGGCACCCGAACCCCCCTGATCCCCCCCCACCCCCCCACCCACCCACCAACCCCCCCCGAAACCCCAGAGAGGTTCACAGGCACCTCCAAGGACCACAGTGGAAACGAGTCTGCACGACTTTGATTTGTGCTGTCCTTGATGTTTTCCAGATGCATGTACGCCTTTTCCCTTTAAGGATCCACTATTAGACCACTCAGCTGTACTTTCCCTGCCTCCTATGACTATATTCAACACGTGAATGAAGTATATTCAAACTCTGTATTTCTGTCTGGTAAATTTGAAGTTACCACCAGCAGCCTGTTAGCTTAGCTTAGCACAAAGACTAGCTGGTTCCCCCCCAGTTTGCAGCCTTTGTGGTAAGCTACGCTACTGGCTGCTGGCGCTAGCTTAATATTTAAAATGAACACCACTTCGCCGAAATCTCATGTACTACAATGAGAAAAAAAAACACACTACTTTATGCACACAGAAAACTGCTAAAACGCTCTCTGGCTGACCAGGACCTCATGCTACACTGTCCGAGTTTTCCCAGAATTCACTTATGAAAGGCAGATATGATGTCATCAGGGTCGTCTCGAGTTTAGGATTTCTAACAGCAAGCCTGTGCTACGAACTGGGGGTTTGTGGACCTTTACAAGACGAGGAGGGCCTAATTAAAAAAAATGCTTTTGTGCTGCATTATGGGAAATGTAGGATCCATTGTTTTTATAGCTTGACCCATACTAGGGACTAAAAGTCAGGCTACCTCGGCCTCAAATCACTGGAGTACCCCTTTAAACGACACATAAAGAAGTATGATATTTATATAATATAAATATTATGTTCACATTGTTATATTGCATCAACCTGGTGATACTTTTACTGAACTGCATCATATGTTCACCAGGCACGTTCCTTATGAATACATCGTGTACCAGTCAGAATCACAAACTGATGAAATTGAATAAAAAGAATCAATAATTGAAAATGA
>NW_027176343.1:49219-59219 GCF_023349555.1 Cebidichthys violaceus | reverse complement strand
AAGCCGTGCCCCCAGTTCATCCAGGGGGAGAGGCCTCAGTCGCCACGCTCCCACCCCCCTCAGTCTCCAACCCAACGCGGGCCGCCGTGTACCCAGCTTCCGCCCCAGCAGCAACAGCAGCCTCAAGTCCTGCCGCAGCACCAGGCACACCCCGAGCACCAACCGCAGACGCAGGTCACGGAGGTGAGGGAGAACCAACAGCCACAGGTCCCTCTCCTCTGCCTCCCACCGGAGGCTGAGCTGGCTGAGGGAGAAGAGGAAGGGGAAGAGTCTTCAGCGCTCCAGAAGAAACGCGCCCACAGCCTCAACCGATACGCCGCCTCGGACGGTGAGTGCGACGAGAGGGCGGAAGGAGGCGGGAAACGAGAGGGCGGAGGAGAGGGAGAGGCAGAGGTGGTGGTAGGTCAGGGCTCTGCCGTCGCCAGAGGGGACAGAGTCAAATACGCGACGGTGACCCACCGCGTCAGCCGCAGCCACTCGGTGCGCAACCAGGACAAGACCGTCAACCGCAACCAGATTCAGCCCTTCGCCCTGCGTCAGAAGAAGAAAGGCCCGCCCCCACCGCCGCCCAAACGCTCCAGCTCCGCCATCTCCACCTCCAACTCCAACCTGACGGAGGCCAACGCGCAGCCGCACGAGCTCACCACCACGGGGGGGATGCTGGACGTGCCTTACCACCAGCAGCGACGGGCCAGCGACCTGGGGATGTCCGTGGAGGCGGTTGAGGTGGAGACGAGCAGCGTGGGTAGCGTGAGGAGCATCGCCGCCATGTTGGAGATGTCTTCCATCGGAGGTGGAGCCAAAGGCATGGCGCTGCAAAAGAATTTCCTGCAGGTATTTTAGAAAATCCAGGCGTTCCTTCACTCTAAAATGTAAAATATACCCATTTATTCATGCGTGTGTTGTTGTGTGTTCGCCAGGTGGGGAAAACACGCGAGGCCATCGGTCTGGACGGTGAAGTGGTGAACCGACGGCGGACCATCAGTGGCCCGGTCAGTGAGCTGGTGGCGGCTGCCAGGCGCGAACAACCGACTCCCTCTGCTTTCCCGGATCCCTCCGTCCCGCCAGAGAACACCCCTCCTACTGAAAATTCCTCCTCCCCCAACCCTCCGTCCTCCCCCCACCCCAGCTCGGGAGGCAGTGGCAGCTCGTCGGAGAACCTGCCGTTCGCAGATGAGGGAAGCCTGACCATCCGCCGCCAGGGTCGAGGAGAAGGAGAAGGACAGGTAGCTATCTATATATATATGTTTGTCTATCTATCTATCTATCTATCGATCTATCTATCGATCTATCTAATGTAACGTGCTAAAGTTAAATGTGCTTCAATGTATTACATATCCATAGTGAAGCTTCTGTGTTCTGTAAGCTTTATTTGTGTTATCCATTTATCTCTGTCAATGTTTTTGACTGTTTGTGCAAAAATTACCTCTTGTCACGAATGTATGAATTTTCCGTTAGTGTGTATTTTGTGTTTGTCTGCAGGGCGACGGCGAGGGTCCCCAGGGAGACGGGGGTTACACGCAGGAGGACATCTCCAGGGTCGAGGCCACGGCGACCTTCAAGCGACGGGCCCGCAGCTCCAAGCCCCACCCCAACGGCTCCGACTTCACCCTCCAGGAGTCGTCCACCGTCAAGCGGCGGCCCAAGAGTCGCGACAAGGAGCCCGAGGGCTACGCCGACCTGGCCGCCAATGGAGAGCCCTTGGGGGCCGGGCAGCCGAACACCACGCAACCGGTGCCCTACCAGAACGGCACGGCCACAGTGAAACGCCGCCCGCCGTCCGACGCCGGAGTGACCGAGCAGCCGCAGCCGCAGCCGCAACCTCAACCGCAAGTGGCTGCTGCGCCCCGCCGGGACAGCGTGGACCAAGGAGCTCCAGTGGCAAATGAAGGAGGTCCCGTGAGAAAACCGAAGCCTCCGGTCTCCCCGAAGCCCATCGTGGCACAGATAAAGAGACAGGCAGGCCCACAGACTCCCCCGCCTGTCTCCAACAAGAGAGTCCCCCTGCCTGGCCCTGGGACGCCTGGAAGCCCAGGTACTCACATTGTATGATTGTGTGTTTTCTTGTCAGGTCGGGGTGAGAAACCCAGAAATCTACCACACAGAACTGAACCGAACCGGATCAATCTATTATTTTTTATTATATGTCAAAACCCAAACCCGGCTGGGAGACAGACAGCAATGATTTCACAGCTGACAACAAGTTCATGTTAATTTGTCAAAGCAAAACTTTTGAGTCTTACCTAATGTAACCTTCTCTAGAAGGCCTCTAGACGGGGGGGGGGGGGGTCATCAGTTGAATGTTGCAGGTGCTTTGTAGTAAAATCAACCTCTTGGTGTTTATGGCTGTAAACAGTGGAAGTGGGGTTGGACAAGATGAATTGTACAAACTGTCGGTTACAGAAAGTTGCACAAGCCTCTCCGTTCCAACGTCGGAAAGGTTTGGGCGAGGAAGTGTTCCATGCAGTTTGATAAGCATTTTGTTTGCCTTACAGCTACCAAAGTAAAGGTGTCAGTATGGTCGAAACAAACTTGTCCGACCACGTTAGCAAACAAAAGGCGTTTGGGCGTTCACGGTCGTACACAGAAGGAGTATTGGAGCTTCGACACACCCGGCCGATCGATGTACTGAGCATGACTCAAACGTCTGAAAGGTGAAAGGGGAAGGAGGTTTCAGACACCGATCGACAAGCACTTTGTTGAAGCAGTAGAGACGCCTCTATGGTGCCCCAGCCTGTAAAGGTGTCCTTATGCGAGCAACCAATGAATGTCTACGTTGTGTTGTCCAACCACGTTTGAAGACCAAAGTGTTTTTTTTCCCTCTCTCTCCATTTTCCGTAGTGGAAGGAAAGAAGATCCCTCCACCCGTCTCGCCTAAACCGGCGCCCCCGCCCACAGCGCCCAAACCGGCCAAGCTCATCCACTCCATGACCAGCCCCTCCTCCCCGAGCCCTGCCCCGGTCAAACAGCACCCTGCGGTGGCCCGACAGACCAGCTCACCTCCCTGCTTCCCTCCATCCAACATCCCCGGCCCGCCGAACGCCAAGCCGCTGAGCCCGTCTCCCCAGAGCCCCCACACCCCGCAGACCCCCACCACGCCGCAGACGCCCCAGACTCCCGCCACCCCCAGCCCGACCCCGCCACCCGTCAAGCCCCCCCGCTCCTCGATCGGGGGGGTGTCGGTCGACAGCGGGATGGCGGGAGGCGGAGTGGCGGCGCCCGCCGCTACGACGCCGGATTTCGGCGTGGATTCATTGGTGCATCAGAAGCTGGAGGAGACGAGTGCGTCGCTGGCCGCGGCTCTGCAGATCGTGGAGGATAAGATACTGCGGCAGGAGGAGTAAGCTCACACACACACACTCACTCACACACACACTCACACACACACACACACAGTCTAATACTCAGATCACATCAACACATCCCATACTTTGGTTTATGACTGCATACCTGCAAATCTAATGACATTCCCATCAGCCTCAGCTGTAATCCACTTTTTCCGAGCATACATGTGATACTAGGACTGGCTCGATCCATTTTTCCATTTCTTCTACATGACACAACTGACGCCCACTTCACACTAAACCAGTAGTTTCCACACAGCCCAGATTGGAGGCGCTTGCAAATCGATGCTTAAGCGCCGTGTGTGAACGCGGGCCAAGAGGCTTTTCACTCTTTGTACTTCTGGGATATACTTTTTGTACTTGTAGGATATTTATTTCTTGTACTTGTCGGTTATATTATTTGTTTTTGAAGCATTAGAAAGTATGTTTTGTATTTGCAAACTACACTGTGATAGTTAGTGAATCGAAGGGCATTTGTAAAACATATTTTGTTAGTTAAGTTTTAGGAAATGGTCTTTAGATTTGCTCGTCTGTTGGTTTAATGTTTTGCTTCTGTGTGTGTGTGTGTGTGTGTGTGTGTGTGTGTGTGTGTGTGTGTGTGTGTGTGTGTGTGTGTGTGTGTGTGCACATTTAGCTCCGTGGCCGAGCAGAAGACCACGGTGAGCATCCTCGACGACATCGGCAGCATGTTCGATGACCTGGCCGACCAGCTGGACGCCATGCTGGAGTAACCAGTCAGCGTGTCTCCACGGCGACGCTGCACCAGGAGTGACTCAGATGGCACAATGGGCGACACGCCTCTCTCTCTCTCCCTCTCTCTCTCTCTCTCTCTCCCTCTCTCTCTCTCTCTGTCTCTGTCTCTTCGTCCTTCTCTCTCTACCGTGCTCACCCCCCCCCCCCTTCTCACTCCTCCCGTCCTCCGTCTCTCCTCCTCTTCCTCTCGTCTCCTGTCGCCGATGATGAAATGATGAAGGAGCGGCGCAGCAGGACCGGACAGACGCGTGGCAGAGAGAGCGCAAGAACGAAGAGTTTATAAAGAGACACTAAAAGAGAGATGGTGGGGAAAAAAGGACCAAAAACAGATGATGTGGAGAGATGAAAAATAAAAAATAAATCACAAGATGAAGAAATGCAACAAAGCGGAGGAGACTGCAATCAAACAACGTGGGTTCATTTCAGAACTCCACACGGACTCCTGAAGCTACGACGGCGAACAAATAAACTAAACTAATAATGATTGAAAAACCAACTGTGTAACGAATCATAGTATGGTATGTGTACATTCTAAGCATGGAGAGTTTATATCTACTGAAAAAAAAAAAAAAGTCCTGCATTAGCACAGTAATATATATAATATACCGATAAATATGAATCTCTAGCTCTTTGGTTTGATGTCTTGGTTCTGTGTGGAATGGTGACCTCTGGTGTTGTGACGATGTAAAAGGATTTGGTGCAAAGATTTTTAATCCGTGACCAAAACGAGACTATTCAGCTCCTGAGGTGTGTGTGTGTGTGTGTGTGTGTGTGTGTGTGTGTGTGTGTGTGTGAGATTGATAGTGTGACAGGTGTGTGTGTACGTGAGCTTGTCGGAATTTCAGGATCAAATTCAGTTTCCTGACAGCATCCACACACTCTGCTGCATCCTCATAGTCCCCCCCCCCCCCCCCCCCCCGACATAGACGCACACCCACAGGAGAAGCACAATGACCCACGCAGCCAGCTCACACACACACAGTGGAGCCCGCACAATGTAACATGTCAAAAGAGAGAAGCTACAGCAGGTTGCGGAGAAGGATTTTTAGGACGTGGTGGAGGTTGTACGAGTTTTTGTTTTTTTCAGGAGGATGGGTCAAAGGTCAGCTCGGGCTCAGAGCGACGTGTCCAGGGAGAGCTTGACCCCTCGACAGTTGCCAGTCGCTCCTGATACCTGCTGTTAACGCAGAGAACAAGGGCAGAGCAACACACTTCAGGTTCCCCTCACTCACAACATGGATTCACCGTTTGATTGAAATTCAATGACACAACAAAAAAAAAAAAAGAAGTTGTTTTTTAAGTAGGGATGCGTTGATGCATCAATTGATTTCTCTTTGGATACCTTAACTCAGGTCTGATACAGATTACTGATCCAGTATTAGTGCTAACGTTGATCCTTCCAGACATTAAGACATATTACAATATGCTAATCGCTCAGTCAGCTGCCCGAAATAAGTGAGTGAATCCAAGTGGTAGTGTGATAATACTGATGACATGAATCCTTTTACTGTACATCTGACTGTTACCAGTAAGTTACTAAGGTCAGATACCGCTGCCTCCCTACTCTAAAGACCCTGTGTTCACTTAAACACTTCATCCACAACCTTCCCCCTGTGGGATTCCCTCAATTACCTTTTTCAGCTTCTGAAGCCCGAGTGGACAGCCGTCCTCTCTCTCCGTCTCCGCCGCTCTCGTCCCACGCTCTCCTAACCGCCCACCCTGCGTTGCCATGACAATCTACATCATCACCCTCACCATTCTTCATTGGCATCGCCATGGTGACTAAGCAGTGTGTTGCCATGACATGGGATAAAAAAAAATTTAAAAAAAGGTTTTTTTTGTGTCAGTTTAAAGGGGCACTCCAGTGATTTTGTGTCATACATTAAAGGGGTACGGTGAGGGTCAAGCTCCAACAGAACTGGATCCTACACTTCCCATAATGCAACTCGTCTCTTCCATTAGACCCTTTTTTTGCCCGGTAAACGACCATGTCTTTCAAACTCAGTGACCGCAGTTTGGAATGCAGTTGTTACAATAATAACCCCGATGACATCACTATGATGTCATTATTATTTTTTAGATTTGACAAAACTGTTTTCCCAACTGAGCGCTCACCAGCACAAGTAACCTTTATTCATGTGTAAAGTTGGTGGAGGGTCCCTTTAAGTCCCTGAACAAACCAGAAGCCGCATCCAGCGAGGCGTCACACTGATGACCCATTCACACCTCGGCCCTTTCAAAATAAAATCCAGGTTTTCCACAGTCCCATGGCAGCCACACTCCTTCTATAAATGACCAAGAATTCAGAGAATAGTTGTGGTATTAAATTATGATCACATAGAGATTATATATATGGATATTTGCAACAAAAAAAAAAAAGAAATGTATTTATGATGTGTGTGTCATCCTGAAGACTATTTTTCAAAAGTACACAGGTCTAATCTGAGTGTTGAGTCGGTTTGCTTCTCCATGCTTAAGTGGTCCGAGCTGATGAATCATTGTAGGATACCATGTTGGGATATTTCCAGGAAGCGTTGGTGGGTTTTTTTGGTTTTTTTCTCCTGCCTACATGTGTCCAGTTGTGGCAATGTGTATAATACAAGCAATTCCTGTTGTTCCGTTTTATTATTTTTGTATGATTTCAAATGCAATGTTCCGTTTTCTTTTCTTTTCTTTCTTTGAAACATGTGCCTTGCTTTGTGATTTTGGTCTGACTACAATACAGTAGCTGAGTGTGGACAATGTAGGAGCATCTCTCTCTCGTTCTGTTGTGCTCCCTTAGTTTAGATGCCCCGCCCCTCCCCTCCCCCACTATCACAGATGAGAGGTGATATTTGAAACATAAAATCATCAGAACTCAACAAAACCCAGGTCACATCTCTCCACCACTGTTCTGTTATTCAATCAGTAACATACAGTTTTCATTTAAAACGAAGTCCTCTCCATCTGATTGGACAGTGAGAGAGTGACTTAACCCAATTTTTGGCAACTTCACTCAAAATTTTGTCAGAACATTAAAGGTAAATAATGTGCTACATTGTGGGAAAATTTGCTATTTTGCTTTCTAGCTGAGAGTGAGGTGAGAAGATTGACGCCACACATGTCTGTACAGTAAATATGAAGCTACAGCCGGTTAGCTTAGCGTAGCATAAATATCATCAAGACATAAGCTAGCTAGCTCCAAAAATATATAGCGTTGTTTAATTCATACAAAAGCCGCTGTAAAAACCGCTGTTGTGGTTTTGCATTACCTTTGGATGGAGCCAGGCAAGCAGTTTCGCATTTCCAGGCTTTGTGCTAAGCTATGCTAACCAGCTGCTAGCAGTAGCTTCACATCTAATGTACAGAGTGGAATCAATCCTCTCATCCAACTCTCAGCAAGAAAGTCAACAAACTAATTTTGACTACTTTTTAAATGTAGATTTACTTGAAAACATGTAAATACTTAAAAACAATAATTGTAGGTGTGTATTTGAATCGTGTTACATCTGGTCACATCTGGGATGTGGCTAATCTTTTCCAACCTGATGTTTATGTGAAATTTCCAAGCAGAAAGCAAGTATGTCAAATCGATTTAGTAGGGCGTCTATGAAATCCATGTTAGACCCCCCTGACCAGAGGCTGCACGGGGGTCAAATGTCAACCCTACGTCTCTCACTTAACTTCAACCACACACCGCTTTCTGAACCCCGGTTAACCCCCGTCATGGTGAAGCAGCATTCAGCCCGTAGGTCTCATTTTGGTCATCTCTCACGCTGTAGGCAGTGGGCTACAAAGGTGAAATACTGCAGATGGGTGAAAAAAAAAAAAAAAAAACACACACACAGATGGTCAAATATGTTGTGGAACAAAAGTACATGGTTTTTTTTTTGTTTTGTTTTTCTTATCAAAAGAAGAAGCCGAGCTGTTTTTATTTGTTTTTTTTTCCGCCTGTGCTTATCTGAACAGACACCAGACTGGTCTCCTCTGCTCTGCGGTGACTGTATGTGAATGCTTGAGAGAGGCCGTGTGTGCGTTCTGTGTTGCTTGCTATTGACTGTATGAAACCTGTGTGAGTGAGTGTGTGTGTGTGTGTGTGTGTGTGTGTGTGTGTGTGTGTGTGTGTGCTGTAGTGACTGGACAGTGGTGTGCTTGCAGTGACTGCATCTTATGGCCATCTGCTCTGAATAAATAAATGTTCTATACAAACTGCGCTGTCCTCAGCCTCCTCTGTGCTGCGACTTCAACTCTGTATGTTCCTGCTATAGGTGGCTCTGATGACAAGCTGTGACACCGAACCACCAAAATATTAAAGGTGCTAAATGGAAATTCAGAGCGTATCTGTGATTGAGGGATTTCCTCCCCTCGGCTCTCAACATGGCGATGGCTGAGCCGGCAGCTAGCAGCTAGCAGCTAACGGTGATCACAGCTGACAGTGCTGACCGTGCACCTTTAAGCAACTGTTGATGAACATTCTGTCATGAATACACAGATTTTAGTTAGTTTTCAGATTGGCTTGACCAAAAAAAAAAGAAATCCTGAACTCAAGGTCCACTTACCAGCTCTTTCCACGGCTTTCAAACCAGCATCTCATGGTCTTCATCGCGACTTAAGAAACTTCGATGACATGATAGCAGCTGGAGGAAGGACGTATGTTTTTAGGACATACTATACTATGATTGTTTAGGGACATTGTTGTGACGACCACGCTGTTTGGTTCTGTGTCTTTGCTTTCTTTCTCCAGGGCAGCAGACCTGATTGGCGGACCTCACCTGGACCCGGTGTCCCCCCATCATGCATAAAAGCTTGAGCAGCACAAGTGGTTCTTAGGCAGACGTCGCCTCACCCACATAACGGTTGTCCTGGTTTATGGTGACTTGTCTTTGTTTCTATAGCGGAACTATGGAAGCCCGTTCCTCCGCCATAAAACACTTCTGGTGCATTCATCTGTAACCATAACACTGACCAGATGTTTTCAGTACTCACGAAATGATGAGATACTTTAACTCAACAGTCATAGAAGCAGCTCTTCACAGGTTACTCTACATGTATTTATATATATATATATATTATATATATATATATATATATATATATAGATATATATATATATCTATATATATATATAAATGGATTGTGAGTACATTGAAGAGTACTTTAAACGTGGCTTTACAACAGATGACATACTTCAGTTGCTTGCTGTTTCACATGGATTGTACTGAGCAAACGCACCCCTTGAATATAATTAATTTTAAGCAAGAAGCAGTTCTGGAGGAGAGAGAATAAAACCGAGGTGGCTGAGGTGGCAACCTTCATTGAACAGCAACCTGAAACATCTGGTCAGTGTTGTGGTTACAGATGGATACACCCAAAAGTGTTGGTGCATTTGTTTATTTTTTGCTGGCGGAAAAATTGTAAAAAAAAAACGTGGATTTCTTTTTTTTATGGCGGAAAAAAGTACCAAAATAAAAGCCGGTTTCCGCCATTAAAAAAAAGCTTCTTTTTTGTTTTTTATGGCTAGAACGGGCTTCCATACAGAACACCAATTCTCAAGCACCTACTACCCACTCCCATCCATTTGTCTTGACATCTATTGACTTACTTTTTGGTTAATAAATCGCTTTATTGTTAAGTCTACACTCGTGTCTCCCGTTTTAGTCACTGGGTTGTGACAAATTCATCTTTTTCTTGGGGGAGGGAGGCTATTTTAGTTTTCCAGATAACTTGAGTATCGCATTTGTACACATTCTTTCGGGACCTTGGCACGTTGAATAGGTGACGTATGAATGACACGTGTCTTTAGTGTAATCAGTGGAACGTGTCTCTGGTGCGTTGGTACCCACGTGACCAGAGTTTGTCAGCGGAATAGTGAGCTACAGGGAGACACTTGTTGGTGAGTGTAAGTTGTCACTTGTAGGTCGTTT
>NW_027176343.1:0-49119 GCF_023349555.1 Cebidichthys violaceus | reverse complement strand
ACGACGCAGTCCATCACTTTAGATCTCTATATATTAATCATCGTTTTCACCGACTCGCAAGCACGTGCGATGACGTTTTACCGAGGTCACGCAAAGCCTGCAGGCCTCTCTGGAATCTCATTTGAACTTGGACTTGCCTTACATTTGACCTGTGAAACTTGTGTGGTAAAAAGTGAAAGTCTTGGATACTTGATCGCTTGGAGAACCGACTGTTGGAGAACCAACTGTTGGACAAGTGAGCTGAAGAAAAACCTGAAGAGCAAATATACCTGCTGGCTTCTAATGGACCCCCTGGTGGAGCAACTGTAGGCCAAAGTCAGATCGTTAACGTTGCAGGTAAGACATCTTTTAATGTCATGACAAATGTACTTATTACTACTACTACTACTACTACTACTACTACTACTACTACTACTACTACTACTACTATAATAATAATAACTTTATTTATATAGCACTTTTAAAAACAGTTTGCAAAGTGCTTTGACAGACAAAGCACGGCAATAACAGAAAGCTCAACAGTGAGGCAACAAAGCACGAAAAACGAATGTAAAATTAAAATCCTGATAAAAAAACTGCAATAAAACATAAAAAAAAACAATCGATGAAAATAAACAAAAAAATATAAAATAAAGACAATAATTTAGTAAAATAAAATAACGATATAATAGATTAAATAAAGCAGTAAAGCGACGACGTCACATGACAGCCAGTCTGTAAAAGTAGGTTTTAGGAAGTGATTTTAAAGAGATTAAGCCGAGGGGTCCTGATGGAAAAATCCCGATCACCTTTAGTTTTCAGCCTCGACTGTGGACAGACAGAAGGTTTCCACCTGAGGGTCTAAGGCTGTGAGCTGGTTCATACGGAGTCAACATTTATTCTATATATGTTGGGTCCAGATCCATACGTCCTTTTAAAAGTGATCAGTAAAATCTTAGAATCAATTCTAAAGCGTACAGGGAGCAGTGAAGAGAAGCCAGAAGTGGGGTGATGTGATGTCGTCTGTTAGAACCAGGGAGAAGCTGAGCTGCTGCGTCCTGAACTCGTGGGAGGAGAGAGAGTGACTTCTGCTTGATGTCAGAGAGGAGGAGGAGTTACAGCAGTCAAGTCTCAGAGAGAGAGACGCATGAATGACTTTTTCCAGGTCAGCGTGAGAGAGGAGGGGTCTGATTCTGGAGATGGTTCTAATTTGAAGGAAACAGGAATGGACATTTTGTGGTTTGAAGCTTAAATCTGAATCAAATAGTACTTTATGTTAATGGACAGAGGAGCAAGGACACTTTCACTGTTTTGGACATACTTTACTCTGGCTTTTTTATTTTGTAGACTTACTGTATTAAGACTTTTTTTTATAGTTTTTTGGACTTAATATACCATGAATTTTTCGACATACTTTACTATGACTGTTTTTGACTTTTCGGCATATTATACTATAACTATTCAACATTCTATAGTATGGCTTTTTTATTTTGTTGACGTACTAGATCATGACTTTTTTTAGACATTCTATACTGTGATTTTTTTCGACCTACTGTACTATTACTTTATTTTTGACTTTTTACGTCGTACCATACTGATATTTTTGGAGACACTACACTATGACTTTCACTACTTTTGACATCCTATAATAACTGTAACCTTGAGATTCACAGACAAATGAGTTTTGACTTGTTTTTTTTACCCACAAACATAAGTTTGCAGTTCCAAAAAGGTTTGCACACGTCTATTTATCTCTTTGTGCATCTCTCGTCTGTCCGCTGCAGGCGCTCGTGTATTGCTGCATGCTCAAAAACATGAAATCCATTCGTTGAGATATTTTTTTGACACATATTCACATATGTTGATACTAGAGGCAAGTTCCATTGTTGAAATAAAACACAGCAACAGCTCTGAAAGTGTACAACAGTTTTATTGATCAATGATCAACTCAGGCTTACATGATTACAAGTATACAAGGCATCACTGAAACCGTGACCAGTGCAGACACCAAGGCTGCAGCAAGAAGTGGCCAGTTCTGCAATTAAATGAAGGCAACAGAATTCTGAACATCTGTAAAAACCTAATTCAGCCCACGTGTCTAAATGGATGTACATGATTTAAGACCTCCTCCCGGCTATATTTAGTCCGTTTCATAGTTTTAACCCAATATGGGTCCTGAAACATAACTCAGGAAAGCAGGACTTCACTTCTTCTTTTAAGTTGCCTTTTGGGACTTTAAAGGTCAATTACACACGACCACCGGCTTTTGCCTTCAGCGTCAGTCCACCGAGTATTACAGTCATAAAACAACAATCAGAGTTAATCTGTGGTTATGTTCATTCTAACCCGCTTCAGGTCAGAGATCAGGGAGTGTGAGAGAGGCAGAGAGACGTTAACGGTCTTTCCTTAGTTGTGCTCCGGACATATGGCACTCATTGAAACACACTTACATATAGACAATAATGAACACGGACCGTCCTCCCCTCTCTGATGTAGGCCAGCGTGAGTCACTCTCGTGGGCGTGTCCAGGCTCGGCGATATCTTATTTTACACGACTGTACAACCGTTAATGGCTCTGAATACAGCTCTATCATGGCACTAATATAAAACTCAGTAAATCTCATAGATCTGTCATTCTCTTAATAAAAGGTGTGTTTGTTTTTGTTTTTTATAAAAAGGCTGGTTTCACAGCCTTCTGGGTGACGACCACAGCGATCAAGGAGGGAGGAAATGTTGGCAAACATGCGTCCCTAAAAATCAACCGTCTGCTCAGTGACACAGAGTCGCTGCGTTTCCACCATTTACGCCACGCGATCCTAAAATGCTGATGTCTATTTTGATTAGGAACGGGACTTTGCACGAATACGGGGAGCAGATTTTGAAACTCTGGAACAATAGCTTTTGAGATTTCAGGGGTAGGCTATTTTGTTTTGTGCTGCATTGTCCAATGACAGCCTACAGATTGTCAAACGGAGATTAGAGGAAAACGTTCAATTTGTAAAATTAAAGAGTCGTTATCGGCAGCCCTGTGTGAAAGCGAAACGGTTTCATCAAGACGTTCTTTATTCATGATGGACTCTTTGTGACACATAAGAAGCATCGACCAGATTGAAACGGGAGTCTTTTAGTGTCGCGATGAAGGACCGGTTTGGATGAAGTGGGGCAGTGTGATACTACAGCAGATGACCGCCTGACAGCACAGATAAAGTGGTGAAAAAATTCTTAATATAACATGCACTTAAAACTGATTGTATTCAGGTGTTCAAAATACACTTTGCTGCAGCAGTACATTGTTTGTGATACCGTGCCGACGGCCCTCTAGAATACACCGACTACAAAGAAGTACCTCATCCGACCTCAAAGCCCGGTCCAAAGTACCCGGTTAAGGGAAGGACAGAGCGTCTTCAAAAAGCCATCCGTTTGACCTCTGTCATGTTCTGTGCATCAGGACCAAATCTCGGTAATCTTCACGTACATTTTAACATAAAACTGCCGCTGCCTCATTTGCATAAAATAACACAGTCCCAATGTCTTGCCTTGGTTCTGGTGCGTTCGGGGGAAGCATACGGAATAGATTTTTGAACGAGTGTGGCGTCGCTCCCCGTTAGTGAAACCAGCCTTTAGACGCATTTGAACAGTGAGCGTCAGGCATCATCAGTACAGTTCTTAAACGGCGGGACCGGAGTTTGAAACCTCTCTGCTTTCCCGGTCCGATTACACGGGCGCAGCGGCGTTCAGTCAATCTTGGTTCTTTTGGCGCGGTGCAGCTGTACGGTCGCTGCACCGGTGAGGAGGAGTTGACCCTGGAGCCCGACGATCCGGTCAAGGCCGTCCGAGCGCCCGTTTGAAGTTTTAAAAGCAACACTTACTCACACGGTTTCCGGAGTGTCTGTTGTTATTATTAGTCTGCGGCCGTTTAAATCTCAATCAAAGAAACGTGTGTGTGTGTGTGTGTGTGTGTGTGTGTGTGAGAGAGAGAGTGTGTGTGAGAGAGTGTTGTTGGGGGGGGGGGGGGGGGTCATGTGGAAAGGTTACCGTTCGTAAAGAAGTCGACTGGACTCCTGCAGAACAAACGGTTTGTTTAGCACGTCCACACCTGAAAGAGACAGAAATCACTTTAGAAGATCAAACAAAGTATTATAAATAATGAAATAAGGTTTGATTGTAAAGAAAAGGGTTGCTAAGGAAAGAAAGATCAAGGAGGAGATGTTTGTGATGCTTTTGTTCTGACACTTCTTTTACAGAGCAGGTCTACAACGTCTGAACGGTTCAGTTCGAGGTGTTGAAGAACACAGAATGTAAAGAAATGAACTATTATGGACGCACGAGACGAGCCACAAGGATGCCGATGATTCCTTCAGCGGCGGAATAAAGAGGACGGGCGGGTGAACAGGAGGCGGAGCAGAGCAGAAGGAGAGAGGCGCTACCTTGACGGTGCTGTCGACGGCTCCGGAGAAGAGGCGTCCTCTGGAGACGGCCAGAGCCGTGACGCTGCCCTGGTGTCTCAGCAGGGTCTGGGTGCAGATCATGTTGTCCATGCTCCACACCTGGAGAACAGGTTTGGTGGATTTTGATGTTATAATATTCACCTTGCATCCCAAAAGTTGCTCTTGTGTCCTTAGAGGACAAAACAACTGCCATAAAATTATATATTTTCTCACACACACACACACACACACACACACACACACACACACACACACACACACACACACACACACACAGTCTGTCCTCACCCTGAGTGAGCGGTCGTAGGAGGCGCTGAACACTTTGGTCTGGTCTGGAGTGGAGATCACGGCGAGAGCGTAAACTGTCCCCACGTGACCCGTCAGGGTCCGCACCTGCTCTTTAGACTCAATGTCCCACACCTGGAGAGAAGACCATCACCATCACCATCATCGTCATCGTCACTAAAAACACCAGCATTTTGATTTGTGCGATAGTCAAAGTAAGCAGCTGCTTAATTGTGGTCTGGCGTTCCTGTGTCTCGAGGGCATTGAACCCCGTCTTCACAGAGGATAAGCCATGTGTGAGAATAATCTGAGTACTCAAAAGAGGAAAACAGCAGCTCAGTGTAATTGGAGCCAGAAACGACCTCATGCCTTGTGAGAGAGGCAGAGATGAAGGAGAGTAAAAGAACAGATCACGTGCTTCTCCCTTACGTGGATGAGGTTTTCATAGGTGCCACAGACGATGTGGTGGTTGGTGACGGCGATGGAGTAGACGCTGCCCCCGCTGGTCTGCAGGACGTGAACGCACTCCAGAGAGCGGATGTCCCAAATCTGACAGACGGGGAGAGAAACGGACAGAGTCAGAGAGGCTGATGGGTAAAAAAAAAAAAGAAGAAGAAAGAGGAGGATGGAGAAGAGGAGCTGAGAGGGGATGAAACACACACACACACACACACACACACACACACACACACACACACACACACACACACACACACACACACACACACACACACACACACACACACACACACACACACACACACACACACACAGTATGAGCAGTGGAAAAAGTGAGTTGTTTAACAGCTGCAAGTTGTCAATTTTCATCTCCATGGCAACACAGAGTGGAGCGATCACTAGTTTAATCAGATAGGCTTCCTGGCGAATCACGATGCAGCACTGAAAACAGGCCACAAAATGCAACAATGAGACACAGAGTCTCTCTCTCTCTCTCTCTCTCTCTCTCCCAGCATTAAATAAAGCATCTATTTCTGTAGCATTAAATGAAGGCTAAAATACCAACACAGAGTCATTGGCAGTCAGATTAATTACAGGGGAAGCTATTAAAGTAGAGCCAATTATTTCTGACAGTACGTCGGCAGCTACAGTGAACAAGCTAACGAGTCCAACTTCTTCAACATCAAAGAGCAAACGAAAAGACGTCAATCTCTTGCGTTGGAAAAAGAAATCCGAAAGATAAAGAGTTTTATGATCAAATGCCGTTCTAAGAGTTTCATAGTTGTTCTGTGTCAAAGTTATTTAATTGACAAAATGTTAAAAGGGATCGTTTTTTTACTGAATATTTGGCAACATTTGTCACAGCAATTTCTGCAGCAAAACATTTGACTCTCCGACTCTGAGTAACAGCTGGGCTTAGAAGAACCAACTGTCCTTTCATCTCCCACAAGTCTCCTCTCTGCTGTCTTTCCTGTCCTCTTCATCTCTGGACTGAGGTATTCATTAGTGACCACACACACACACACACACACACACACACACACACACACACACACACACACACACACACACACACACACACACACACACACACACACACACACACACCTCGCCACCCTTCCTCCTACCTTGATGGTCTGATATGAGCCGCTGTACAGGTGGTTCTGGGAGGCCACCAGTGCTCTGACCCAGTGATTCAGACCGGTCAGCTCCTTCTTCAGCTTCAGCTCCGTACCCACGATGTCCCACACCTGAACACACCGATACAGTTCATGGAGAAAACTCAGACTTCAGACGACATAAGTGATAAAGCAGTTCATTTAAGTTCAGTCCAGCATCATGTCGTGCACCAACACTCACCACATGTAACAAAGATCTTTCCTACATCAGTTTTGGTTTGATTACCTGCCTGTTTTCATTCATTTATTTAATTAGGTTTTCCTCTTTCTGTTTGTGAATATTACTACGACAAAACCTCAAAAAATAATTATTATTAAAACAAAAGCTGCAGCTCTTGGGTTAAAAACAACATCGACATTATTTATATTATAAAATAGAATTCTGTTAAACTTATTTGTCTTACTGTAATTACTTGAGCGCGCACACACACACACACACACACACACACACACACACACACACACACACACACACACACACACACACACACACACACACACACACACACACACACACACACACACACACACACACACGTGAGTAAAGTGAAGAGCATGATGTCACTGAGCTGAAACAGAAAGAAGCTGACAGGAGGAGGAGAAGGAGAAGGAGGCTCGTTGGGTAAGAAAGGAAAGTCCCCATCTGAGAGGATTGACGTCACACAAAGCAACACATCCATCCCATCCTCTCGCTGGCTTGTAACCATGGTAACAAAGACGTGGCTACAGTCATTGCTCCTTACCGTCTGCCTCTCCTCACTGAGTCACATTTAAACACTTGTTTTCTGTCAGAACTAATAGTCACTTAAATAAAAACCATTTCCTGGTAATTATTTGATTCTATAATTCATATTTGTCACCTCTCTTCTATTACAGATCCCAGCAGGACGACCTACAAGTGGTCTCGTCTCTAATCCGTCGAGGCACCTTCATGTGATAACGTAGTTTAAATAAAGTACCTTGATGGCCTTGAGGGAGCCGCTGAACAACATGTTGTGGGAGGAGACCAGTGTGCACACGGGGTTGTCATGGGCACGGATAGTGTTGACTTTCTGCAGGGTCTGGATGTCCCACACCTACGCAGTGGAGAGACAAAAAGCACAACTTCTGTAGCAAATGAAAGCAATTGTGCAAGTTTGCCGTTGAAGAAAGAGGAAGCAGGGAGGCGACTCACGATGATGGTGCAGTCTGCAGAGCCACTGTACAGCCGGTTCCTATGGAGACAGATAGCAACGAGTCATGCTTTGGCGGGGGTGGGGGGGTGGGGGGGGGTGGTAATTCCCAGTCGACATGCAGCTTAAGATGTGTTGTTTGTGTGCATTTTGTTACCCTTGGATGCACAGCGCCAGGACGATGCCATCGTGACCCTCGAGGGTTTTCTGACACTTGTAGGTGGTGCAGGTGTCCCAAACCTGAGAGCAGCAGAGGACACAGACTCTTTAGGCCTCCTAAAGGGCTCGTTCGGAGTTCAGTTCGGTGTAATACCTTTCAATAGATGGCGGTTGCGGTCCGACGACCCTTTCTGAAGGGGGACTGAAGCCGTTATCTCTGCTGTTCTCAAAGCCACCAGACTCCTTTGCCAGAAACGTAGATTTAACCTCTCAGAACACAGGAGTCACTCTTCCACCGCTGCCTCCAATGATTAGTTAGTTTGCGTTATTGGGTGACTTTGGTGTTTTAAAAAAAGGGTAAAAGTCACACATTAACACTAACTAACCATTCGATGCAGTGGTAGACCGGCCACTCCTGTGTTCAGCGAGTTAAAATGACTAATTTATCAATGGAGTCTGGTGGCTTTGAAGAGAGCAAAGATCGATACAACGGCTTCAGTTCCCCATCGAAAAAGGGCTGAAGTCTGACTGCAAGTTAGAGCTTAAGTTTACACTTAAACTCATACTTAAAATTGTGTTTTTGCATTTTGTACATTGCTTTGCTCTTGTGCTTATACTCCTGTTTATTTCTCCAAACTGTAGATGGCGGGTCGACCGCCATCTACAGCAGGTAATACACTGACTATGGAAAAGTACCCCGTACTGGAACCACAACAACACTTCAAAAAACAACAACAAATAAATAAATGTTTCTAACTATCCCTTCAAGTCTTTTTTCAGCCCATATCTACTGAAGGTCTCTTCCACTTCTTCAGTAAGTGATGAGCATTAAAATAAATCTCCAGATTGCCGTTACAAAACAAGGTTGTGGGCGGAAGTTATCAGAATCTCTGTGGAAGAAGGTGGACGAAGGCCGCATTCAGGCCCAAAATAGCACTGCATTAAAAAAAATAAATAAATAACAGAGCGTAAGGGGCTGCTGTTGGTGTGGGTGTGTTGCTACATGTACTCCAGAGAAGTTTGAGTGATACATCCATGAGTTTGAAGGCGCTCTGCTGCGCCAACAACTGGCATCAAGACAAATAATGCATTTTTTCACGCAGCGCTAATGTCGTTACTTTATTTCCTTTGTGTGGGAGTGTGGGAGTGTGTGTGTGTGTGTGTGTGTGTGTGTGTGTGGACGCTACCTTGATCGTCTTATCTGAGGATCCAGAGAAGAGCAGGTCTCCGGTGGAGTAGACACACAGACACCAAACGGGGCCCTGGTGGCCAACGAAGGTCCCCTTACACTTGAAGATCTGCTGGGGGTCGTATGCTACACACAGACACAGAGACGGGAAAGACTGGATATGTGTTTGTCATTGGAAGCGAAACGAGGGAGGAATATATTTGAAGCAGAGAGAGGTAGATGAGGACAGGAGGAAGAAAAAAAAAAGGGGGGGACAGACGGAGACCGGTGAGGGAAGGTGAGTGGGAGTAAGGGCGAGGAGGAAAAGAACAACCAGAGAAGAGTTTTACATTTCAAGTCAACAGAAGTGGTTCAAAATCAAATGTTAACACTCCGCTGAGAGACGTGAAGAATGTGAAGAAGAGGATTTTTAAAGAGCAGGACGGACGGGCAGACACTTACAACCCAGGATTCCCATGTTGAGCCTGGCGTTGATGTGGGACAACTCATCCTGCAGAGAGACAACACTTTAAGCGATTTGTTCTCCAGCACACCTACGTCGATCCTTTCACTCCGTTTCAAACTTTTATTCTCACTCATAGATGCACACACACACACACACACACACACACACACACACACACACACACGTTTTCTCTTTCTCCTTGCAAGGTGCACACACACTTACGTTGAGCATGGAAGCGTCTCTACGAAATTCCATCAGGTCCTCGCTCAGTTTACTCTGGTTCTCGTCCAACACGTCTGAAGGACACACACATAACTTAGTCATAACTTAGTCATAACTTAGTCAGATAACGCAGTGAGGCTGCTGTGCAGACAACTTTCCCCAGTCAATATGTACGCATCAGTTGCTAGAGGGTTTTAAAATCATGTTTTAATTGTAGTGCAGTGCAGGAGTGAGACGTGATCTGATGAAAACGGGCGATGAGGAGTGCACAACCCCAGCTTTGTCTCCACTGATACGGATTCACAAACCCAAACCCACATCCTGAGAAACCAGTGCTCTCTTGTTTTTATTATAGCAAAATGCTAAATCTGTTAGCCTCCCTGTGTCCAAATGATTAAAGATTAGTGAAAGGTCGTAACTACAGATCGCTTCTTAAGCAGACATTAACATGCTTTAAAAGGGTTTTAACATTTTAAATCTATATTGTTGTAAAAGTGAAATTGAAAATATATTTTGACATCGAACAATCAAAGTCAAAAGTACATATCGCCCTCTTAAGCTAACGGCTATAATCACTGTAACACCACTGCCTTCACATAACACACATGCAGGAAGTGTCAGAGTACCATCGGTAACTTTAAGCATGTTAGCTCACTCCTGCACATAACCGCTTTAAATGTTTTTAAAAGAAGAAGGATGCATTCTTAGTCCCGGCTCGTTTGTGCTGAATCAGTAAAACAGAACAAAGTCCTTCTCTACCGTATCTTACCGAATTTGAGCTCCAGGTTCTTCTCTAGCTGATCTAACTTCTCAGACAGTTTGCCCAACATGGAGCGCAGGAAAGCTATATCTTGGTCCTTCTGGGCCAGAGTCAGCTGCATCTCGTGGAACCTAAACGGGGTCAAAAGGTCACAGACAATGACGACTTCATTACAGTTAAGGAGTTTCATCGAGGTTAGAAATACCGTGACGTAGTGAGAAGCATGCCGAACACTCGGTAAACACACGGAAACCAATCAATCTGACGATCTGGATGCACTCAGCTCTTCGGCTGAGGAAACGGCTCGAGTTTGTCTGCTCACCGGTCATCGGTCTGCTGCAGAAACTCCTTCAGACCCTCAAACTTGCACACCTCCAGGTGCGTTTCGTACGTGTCCTGGTTACCGATGAACGTGCAGCTTGTCGGGGAGAAGAGGAGAGGCCGGTGAGTGGAAGGCAGACGAGCGTGTGATCAACAGACAAATAGTATGCAGCAGCTTCACATGCAGTAAAATAATAAAGTGTGTGGTGTTTCTTTTTTAAAGGACTCACCCATATTTGGAGTGTGGACACTTGATATGCTCGCACTCTTTGAGGTGAGCCTCCAGGTTCATGGTGAGCAGCGGGGGGCAGGAAGGGTTGTTGGGGCAGCGGACCGGCCTGTAGTCACAACTGGCCTCGTGTTCTCTGCAGAGACGGGAGACTTTTGAATAAACAGCTTTTTGCAACAGGATCAATCCTTTTTTAAAAACCCTCAGGCCTTACTTGCGCGTGGACAGCTTGATGGTGAACGGGCAGCCCAGCGGGTCCACCTCGTACGCTCCGGGTTTCCCGGCCACCGTGGAGGTGGGGGCCGCGGCCCCGCCTGCGGCGCTGGCCGTGGCCCTGCAGCCGTATTTACAGTGAATGAACAGCTCTCCGATCTGCTCGGCTACCGCGATGTTGTTGACCACGACCGTGAGCTTAGCCGCGTCCACTGGGCACTTGTCTGCGAGGAGGAGGCGCATGAACGTAAAGGTTACAATTATCGTTGGCCGCGGCGCCGACGCGTCAAAAACAAATAAAGGGACGCTTTTTAAGTCTCACCTGAAGTCAAGGCACATCGTCTGCAGAAGGTGTGCTGAGGAGGAAGGAAAAAGAGAGCCAAGTTTAAAGTTACTACAAGGAACTTCCATTTTGCGTTGATTTTGGCGGTCCCTGTGGACAAAAGTGGTAGTGTTTCCAAGCACCAGGGTCCCTTTAGAAATCCTCTCATTTTACAGCAGCAGGGTCTGACAGTCTGCTGGTTCTGATTCTCCCATGCTTCCCTTCCCCCTAACGGAGCCCAGTCTGGTCCTCCAGCAGCGTGGTGTTGGCTCTCACAGGGTACCGGCGGAGTTGCGAGGAGAAGCTCTGCTCCCGGCCTAGGAGGAGCCGCTGAGCTCTCCTCCCCCCGCCGGAGCTCCGACTGCAGGTCGAAGGTGGCCTGGAGTCGGAGCTGAGGGAGTTTCTGGCTAACCTGCATTATTTCATCCGATTTGGCCAGAATCTGAGCCGGTGACACCGATGGAAAGCATTAAGAAAAACTATATTGAAATAACCAATCTTCTCGCTGATGGTCTCGTCTACTTATGAAGGTCATGTAGAGGTATCGGTATTAATTTGAGACGGTTTCAGAACTAGTTCAAAGTTCCTCTCGGTAACTTTAAAAGAAAAAGATAAGAGAATCAGACAGAAGAGAGGAGGGCAAAGAGAGTGGTGATGATGGAGGAAAGGCTGGAGAGGACAGAAATAAGCTCACCCCACATGTGGTGATGACGGGGTCCTTGAAGACGTTGCAGCACAGCTGGCAGCACAGCTTTACGGAGGGCTGTTCAGCGAACACCTGGGGCTCCTGCATACAAACACACGCTTGTTTGTTAATTCGGTGTGGTTTCAGTTCCAAAATTGGCTCGTCGCTGCGTTGTTTAACACGTTGAAGTGTTTGTGGTCGTACGTTTGATGTCGTATGTGTGATATATATATGTTCGTGCTAAGGGGTCGTACCGTGTCCTCTTCTTCTTCGTGCAGAGAGAAAGTGGAGCGCAGAGACATGTTGGATTCGGAGTGTAGAGATCGGATTGAGATGGCGGAATCTGACCTCCGTGGAGTAATAGGAGGCTGGGAGGAGGAGAAGCAGTGGAGAGAAGAGGTCACGGCCTATCCACACCGCCACAAATAAAATCTAATTCGGTCAGAAACACTGAAAATTGCCACTTTCATGTGTAAATTTAACCCGGCGCGCTTCCAAAATGATCAGCTTCATGAATAAATGTTGATGAGCTTTTGAACCCATTAACTTGGCTTGGCATAAAAACATAAAAGGTTTTGTGTGTACCATTCCGTCGTCGTCATCCCGGGGAGAGTAGGTCAGAGTGCTTGAGGAGGAGGGAGTTCTTCTATGCTGCTTGTAACTGCTGGACCCTTCGGCTGAAAACACAAGAGGGCAAATTCCCAACAAACAAAAAAAATGAACGATGGAGGAGTATCAAGCAAAAGAGAGAAGCTGCGATGCAGAAAATGAGAGAGCATTTATAGAGGGGGATGTTATTTGCGTTATCACCTTTCGCTCCGGCAGCCACGGCTGAGAAGGTAGGGCCGAACGAAGCCTCCATCCTGCTCTGCTGCGAAGAAAGGACGGTTGTGTGGACAGATAAATTGGTACGGAGTTAAAGCATAGAATGATATAAAGGAAAAGGAGATATTACTGCAGGAATACATCACACAACAGGAGTATAATCTGGGTATTTCATTGAAATGTCTTTCCAAGTCGCACTATCGTCTCTCACCTTGGTGCTGGGGGGCTGCTGTGGCGGCTGCCGCTGCTCCTCCGGAGTATCGGTTGTAGGGAGGAGTCTCACCACAAAGCACACACAAATGAACAGTTAGCTGGTCTGCTAGGCCTAGGGAGAGGAAAGAGGACAAGGAAGGGTGCAGAGAGGTGAAGAGAAATGGGAGGGGGGGGGGCATTAGTGAGGGAAATATGTTGTGACCAGGCGGCACTGCGGAAGTGTCTTAAACTTGCATTTTCTTTACTGGCCATCAGGGGGCGACTCCTCTGGTTAAAAACAAGGCAGATTGAATGGAAGTCTATGAGAAAATGACTCTACTTCTCTCTTGATTTATTCCCTCAGTAAACATTGTAAACATGAGTTTATGGTCTCAATCTCTAGTTTCAAGTCTTCATCAATACAGCCTGATGTTCACTGACTAAATGATGGTCCCATTTAAAGTAGAATAGACCATAAAGCAGGGTATGCTTTAGGGCGAGCGTACTGTGATAAACAGGTTACTGCCGCTACCGGAGCAGTTTACAGCGTCTCTATGCCGCCGCAGTCCAAATATGGTCACTTCCGTTCACTGGTTGCAAAAAGCCAAGATGGCGACGGCCAAATCGCCGACCTCGAGGCTTCAAAACCGTAGTCCACAAAGCGATGGCCGACGTCACAATAGCTATGTCCACTTCTTATATACAGTCTATGGTTGAGACACATCGCACAAAAATTCTGAGCAACAGCACAAGAGCCTGACTGAAATCAGGATAGATACACCATGCTGGCCATAAGTCAGCTTTGTGTTTTAACAGAGAGAGAGAGAGAGAGAGAGAGAGAGAGAGAGAGAGAGAGAGAGAGAGAGAGAGAGAGACAACACACACCAACACATGGCCCAAGACATGTTAGAGACCGCCAGTTGCTACAGGACAGCTGAACGCTACTTTAGACGAGAGGCAGTGCATTACGGAACATGTACAGTGGAGCTACTGTTGTTGGATATATACGTTTGACCTACTTTACCGGTCTCAAGCACAACAACACGATCCAACATAACGATTCCACTCAAGTCGTAACAGCAAATATGTTTTTTTATGGTTTACTCTGTTCAACTGGATTGTTTTTAAATTAGTTTGTAGAAGTGTGAAAGAAGATTAGACTCAAAGCACATGTTTAGTCCGCAATGGCTGAATACAGGAAGTTCAGTCAGTAATTTAACGCTCAGACACTAATATTTTCATTAGACCCGGGCAACATAATCATCAAATATTGATGTTGTGATAAGACTAGCTTTGTCGTCTGTCCAAGTCTTTTGTCCGTGGATATGTTCTTATCAATATCACACCTGTGTTCTGAAAGCTGCGTTCAATATGTCCAAAGGAGCTCCGGGTTTAACCTGACAGTTTCCTACAGTCATTAAAAGTGATATAATAATGTGCATGACATATTGACGTGCTTTAACACAAAACTAATGCAAGAAAAACTCACAATCTCAGCAGCAAACGCTGAATGGAGGAAGTTCACATTTTAACAAATAGTAACCTTAGCTGGTTTTCTACTTAAACTGTACATTGTACATGAACATTTCTTTGCACTGATGACCCCTCATTGAAGTTTATGAGCCTCCTCCTGAGACATACACAGAGCTGAGGCAGCAGGGGAAACAAAACAGCTGTCTGAAGGCAGCACTGACCCAGGGTCCTATCAACAATCTAATGACGGAAACTGTTGAGTGACCAGCATCTGCGACCCCTCAAAACACACAGGGCAAGGCTGAGAGGGAGACAGGGAGGGAGCAACACAGAGACAAAGGGGAGAGGGGAAAAAGTGACAGGCAAAAACCAGTGACCCGGACGACTAGATACTGATGTAAACAGAAAGGTATGCAGGGCCGTGGGGCTCATATGGAACTAGGTTGCAGAATCAAGCCAGTGAAACTATCCAGGACCTCTAATCCGCTCCTAGCAGCGTCACTGTCTCTTTTCACAAGGCAGGAGGTTCCCGTAAAGAGGAGCCTGGACACGGAGAAGGGGGCGGAACACACACACACACACACAACGGACCAAAGTTGACAGCTACCTAGCTTAATGTCCAAACACCGATACATAAGTATGGTATATAGCGTGTAACAGCGTTTCGCGAGGTAGCTACAGTAAACGACGGCACACAGTGCACTTTCTTATCGACCGTCATCTTGTCAACGACCGTTTAAAACTGCGATAATTAGCTAGCTAAAGTGGCTCATTTGCTAGCTTAAGTTAGCTAGCTGTTGGTACATTTTCTGTCAGCAATCATTGCTGCTAACGGCCTTTGGCGAACTCTGCTAACAGCCAACGGTGTGCCTGCGTTACTGTATAGCTAACGAGGCCATTATTCAACAAAACGTCTGGGTTTCAGTTCGTGTACTTACCATTTTTCTACAACAGCGCAGCAGCAAGTCTGCAGACGAATTCCTAAATCTACCCCTCTCTCTCTCTCTCTCTCTCTCTCTCTCTCTCTCGCTCTCACTCTCTGCCTCACATACACACAGCTCCAATACCGCAGTGTGTTCTGGGACGTGTAGTAGAAGCGCTTACAGCGGTCCCCTCGATTAGCATTCTTTTCTCCGCCGTCCGACTACGGCCCCCACAATCCACTTCGCGGAGCTGCCATTGGACTCGGTGCTGTCAGTAAATTCCGCAAACCAACTGCAAAACGCACTACTCCCAAATACATCCACATTTCCCCCGGTTCCGCGCTGTTATTGGTTCCTGCGCACACCGAGCCATCATGCGACAGCCGCCATCACGTTTTTACAGTGAGCGCACGTGCACTGCAAAGGTGGTGTGATGTGGAGCGCGACTGACCAACAATCACAGAAAAAAAGAAAAACACAGAACCATTCCGTTGCATGCAAAATATGTCATAATACAAGAAGAGACCATTATATTCACGAGCATGCTTTAATAGAGGCCCATTGTGATTCAATATAGGAAGGTGATAGTCATTAAATAGTGCGTAAAATATATAGAAAATGTTACAAAAGACAACACAAGGCGTGTAACATGTAGCCTATACAAAATACACTGTAACTTATATGATCATGTACAATTGCACATTGGAATTTGAATAATAATTTAATAGGGTAGACGTAATATGCACAACGTACTTCACCAACAACACAGGATGAATCCAAAACTTCCACAGCTTGCACATGTAATATTTCCTTGAAAATGTGTAGACTGTGGAAATCTATAGAGCGAGCGAGTGGGCCCTGATGAAGCCGGGACGAGAACGATAGGACGGAAGATTTGGGAGTGTTTGAGGCCGCTGTAAGTTGACACTGTCAGCATGTCCATGTGGTATTGTAGTAAAAGTGATCTGTTCGCATCGCACCCATTCCTTCAGGTCATGAAAGACCCTCTCTGTGTGTTTTTTTTTCATCGGGGCTCTGTGTCAGATCTACTGAATTATGCTGCAGCATTGCAGTCCAACCTATAGAGATGCAGGCCAGATAGTGCTTCTATTTGATCGGTGTGAAAGTTCTTGAGTTCTCCCACAGATGGGACGCTGGATGACATGCTCCTGATGCATCGGTCTCTCTCTCTGTTACATCCTCAAAGTAAAACAACACAAATACCAAAATGTGCAGAATGATTATTATTCCATAACACCAGAGGCCCACTGCAATAGTAATGCCAAATTGAAAAAAAAAAGTAAAATGATGTGATTGTTTACTGACAGGTCATATAGAAATACGGTATATTACTATTCAGAAAAAAAAGTGGAATTTGCACCCCTCTCTTTGTGTAAGTATTTAGAATAGTTTGTTATTTTATTATTATTGATTTTGACTCTATTGACATCTAGATATATATATTCATGCACGTATTGCACTTAGCAGATTAAGTTCTCCTGTCTTTGATTCTGATTGATTGGCCCATGCTGTGGACTTTCTGTGGGGAAGGTGGCTGTCAGTCTGGTTACGACTTTTATTTAAACTCTGAAGTGCTTTTAATTAACGAAGAGCGTGCAAGAAATACAACAGAGCGTTACACTTAATGCTCCTTGAATCATAACAGCAGGAGTTTGTGTTGGCGATTATAAAGGAGCGGAGAATAACTTAATGGGCGCTAGATGTCTGCGTGACATTGTACATATTACAGTTTTCTGAATTATTTCATGCTGACTTCTTTCCACCACAAGGGGGCACTGGTTATCTAGATGTAGCCCGAGAGTCTGGACTAAAACACCCTCTTTGTGGTTTTCTGTGTCTCTTTTGTACCTCAGAGATGTTAAAAGTGATACAAACGAAACAAAATCAAAACTTCCAGGGACCACGTTTCAAAATGTCACAGTGGGAAAAGCACAGGTGTAGACGATAAACAATTTGCATCACATCATTATTATCACGCAAGATGTGTTTTTAGATTAACAACATGAGACTAATAGCCAGAAAGCTAGCGTTAAGTGTAACAGTTACACAGAAAACTAGGAAAACGTGGTGTTTGTCGTCAAATCTAAGAGCCAATCAGCTCTTTGATCCGTCAACAGCCAGGCGTTTCCCATCATGCATTGGGTCACGCAGTCGGTGGAGAGCGACTGCGGCGATCGAGTCTGCACAGGACCGGCTCATCTTGAATCGTATGTATGTGACAGTTGAAATTAAGGTTCTTGAGTATGTTTACGTTTTTAAAGGTAGAATATTTTGTAAGATATTGGACATTTCTTCCACATTGGACCCCTGAACAGCTATTTAAATGGTGCGACTGCTAACAACTCATCCCAGTGACAAGGGGCCCACTCGACACAAGCCAGAAAGTTTGGGTTCTACTCGTTTGATATTACTTCAATAATGCATTTTTTTAAGTAAAATCTTAACCTAAAAAGGGAAATTGTATCTACAGCTGTCAAATAAACGTTGTCTGATGTGGAAGTTGAAGTATAAAGTTGCATAAAATATACAGTGTATACTCAAGTTAAGTAAAAGTACCTCACAATTGTACCTATAGAACTTGTGTAAGTCTGTATTTTGCAGTTAAATCCGTCCATCGTCATACAAGACGTTTCATGACCTTGGCCTCAGGGCAACGGTCCATATTTATGCTGTCGCGAGAATGCGGAAAGAAACGAACCTCTGTTCACTTCCGCCGCAGTGTGATACGATGTGAAGTGTGTGGGACGAGGTTTCGCGAGAAAGACAGGACGCTGTTGGACGCCGGAGAATCACCACGCGTGGAGCGCCGATCGGTGCGGCTGCGCGGCCTGGGAACAACAGAACAACAGTAGGAGCCCTGAGAAGAGACGCCCACGTGTATCAGGCAGAGAGAGAGAGAGAGAGAGAGAGAGAGAGAGAGAGAGAGAGAGAGAGAGAGAGAGAGTGTAGGGGGAGCTGTAAATAGAAAAAAAGGGAAAGAAAGACCGGGGCCTGGATGCCGTAATGCAGCCATGAATAAGAGATGCTCTGAATGCAGCTTTGTTGACGCGTGCACACGCACCGCGCAGCTCAGCGTTCCATTAGAGGGAAACCCAGGCCATTAGTAGTTTTATCTTCTTTGTGTGGGACACCGCTGACAAGACTCCCCTCTTTACCCCCTCCCTCCCTCCCTCCCTCCCTCAGCACACACTCATAATCACACGTCAACACACACACACACACTCAGCCAGCCTCTCTGATGCAGATGTTTTGGACGGGTTCCTACACTCACTTTTAATGGTGGTCATGAGGCTTTTTTTTTTTTCGGCAGGCTTCATTTTTTTTTTTTCCCCTCTCAAAAGGGCCGTCTCCTCTTTCATGCTGATGAGATGCCTCAAACAGCTGACGGTGTGTTCGGAATATCGTTCGCCAGGCCCCATCCGGATGCGCAAAATGCAAAATGTCTCACGTCAGTCTGCTTCTCCATTCACAAAACACTCGCCTCCCTCTGTGCGGATGGCCGTGTCCGCAACAGCTGACACAGTTCGCACAAAGCTGCGTCGTCTTCCCTACCTTCGGGTGTGACATTCACATGTTTGCAACTCTAACTCTGTCGACTAAAAAAATGCTCAAATTTGATACTAATGAGGCGTCTCATCCGTTCTTATATGGCCGCAACCTCTCTTCTGCAGTTTGCGATTGTTTATCCCGAAGGTAAAGACGAGCTCTAGAATCGGAGAGAGAGAGAGAGATTGCGTGTTATTCTGCTCCTTCCCTACTTTGCAAATTTTGACCCTGAAAAAGGTCCGGGACAGAAACATGGCAGTGTCAATATAAAATCCCATTCACCATACAAGAGTCATCTTACGAAGGCCGGTGCTATTCAGCAACGTTAGCTTGCTAGCTTGCTACTGTAATGTTTTGGTTTAGCCCTAGCCGTTTTTCGTGACTACAGTTTTTGGCCACAGAGGGCAGCGATTTTCAGCTAAAGGAAAAAAAAAAGCTAAAAGAAACAACTGTATGCCAGTATGTGCGCTGAACAACACCAAGCTGGTGAACAAAAGGGAACGTTTAGCAGCTAAAGAGACGGATATCTTCCTCAGGAGTTGGTGGGGACCAAAAACAGAGCTAAAAAAGGTAATAAATGCTGGACTTAAATTCATCAGGTGGCCAGAAACATGACTTTGAATTAATGTTAATGTTGCTCATCTGCTGTTAGTGTAATCGGCTGCTGGTCCTGGTTGAGGTTCTGTCTTGAAAGGTGTTTTGTTGCATCTTCCCTTGGAGAAGGGAATCTTTTTTTTAACGTTTGTCTCTATACTTTTAATCTCACATAGCACTAAGTGGCTGGTAAGAAAAAAAAAAGTGAGAAAGTTGAGTGCATCCATTTTCACCTGGAGACAGTGAAACATTGGACTAAAAAGGTTTGATTCAGTTTGAACTCTTCCTGTATGGTTGGATTTCCAGACGGTGAACAAAACCAATAACAAATAAAAGGCAGATTTGCGGTAACTGTACGTACTTCAGCCACAGGGCTTCTGTTACAGCTCCATTAAGTGATTTGGGTTGATAAAACACTTGAAAATAACACTTTAGGGTGTTTTTTTCTGAAATTTGCTATTTCGAGCTCTTGCATACTTGATTTTCTCACTTGATTTATTCCCTCAGTAAACATTGTAAACATGAGTTCATGGTCTCAATCTCTAGTTTACAGTCTTCTTCAATACACCATGATGTTCATTTAGTACATTATGGTCCATTTAGAGTCAAACAGACCATAAAGCAGAGTTTATTTTAGAGCTTACTCTGATTGACAGGGTGCTGTCGCTACCAGAGCCCAGAGTCTCTACGTCGTTCCTCCGCATTCCAAATATGGTAACGTCTCTTTATTGGTTGCCGTGGAAAAAAAATGGCAGCAGCCGTAATCCAAGAAGGCGACGGCAAAAACGCCAAACTCGAGGCTTTATAACGGCGGTCCACAAACCAATGGGTGACGTCACGATGACTACGTCCACTTCTTATATACAGTGTATGGTCTAGTCTAGTTTCCTTTTGATAATGGAGAGCAAGGAACAGGCTCAAACAGACTGCAGACACATATATACATGACATTCAAAATGAACCAGAGTTGAAAATTAAACACAACTAATATTAGTTGCACCCTTACATGGATATCTTTCCCACCCACACACACACACACACACACACACACGTGACTCTGCCAGCGTGCCCACATGCAAACAAAAAGAGTACGCAAAATCAACAAGACCGCCCCGCCCACCAAGCAAACGCACAAACACACACGCTTCTATGCACACACTTGACCTTGATAGAGACAACAGGGTGGCAGTCGTCCCCATTGACTGGGTCCATTAGGGGCCAAAGTGCAGCTGAGCCACATGCTGCACCGCCACAAAGAGACACACTGGATTACAAGGGAGACAGCCAGGCACACAATGAGGGGGGGGGGGGGGGGGGGGTGGTGGTGGTGGGGTTGGATGAGAGGAGCGGGATGATGGAAGCAGCGGGAGGGAGGATGGGGATGGGGGAGAAAGAGAGAGTGGGATTTAATCTAGTTCTATAAAGGTTTCCATTGTAAACATATTAACAGCTGGCTATTCTGTGAAACTGCCATTTAAGTCGACGCGATTGTTCAGTCAGAATCTATTCATAGTGATTTGACAAAGACGAACAAACAAATGGGGCAAAGAAACATGACCTCCATCCAGCTCATCAAAGTAGGGCAATTTTTTTGTGTGGATTTGTTGAGATGAAAACTTCGTTTTGGAGCGTTGGCAGGTCAAAGTTGTTAGTGTTGGTTGAGAGGGAGAGATGAGAAAAGGCTTAAAGCTAGAATGGAATATTCCCTTTTACGGGACATGATGTGGAAGAGTGGATGTTTTTATAAACAGAGGAAACACACAGGCACTCCTCTTTTAGTCATTCACCGGTCCAAATTAATTTTTCTCTGTTTTCCGACCTTTCCTGCTCCGTTTCAAAGAAAGAAGTCCGTTCCCACAGACACTCAGTACCTCTGCATTGATTTAGTGAGAAAAACACTCAATGTTTCGGTCACAAGGACTTTTCTCAAGACGTGTCCACGCTCTGTGTTCTCTGTCAGTTTGACTTTTTCTTTTTCAGCAATGCAAGGTCGAGGTCTCTGATCTGAGGTTCCATCTGAGATGTGAGTCATGAATTAATGATCAGTGCTGAGTAAGACCCTGTCTCTAAGTAGTACTGGTGCTCACATCACCACTGCTACCCCATCTGTGTGTGTGTGTGTGTGTGTGTGTGTGTGTGTGTGTGTGTGTGTGTGTGTTTGCTAGTTTTAATGCTCCATCTCTCTGCACGCAACCCGAGGCGGTTAACCCTTCACACACAGATATTGGCGGTGAAACAGTGATGCCAAGCAAGGAAAAGTGTTTCTCTGAGTATGATTCTAGATGATTAAAGGTCAACTTTTATTAGGAAGATTTAGTGGACAATGCTTAAGATTTGATCAAAAATAATTAGATTAACTTTGCAGATTTACAAAATAATTGAAGAGATATAAAACAACCACCAGCAGTAAATTTGCTTATCTTAGCTTAGCACAAAGACTGGAAACAGGTGGAAACAGCTAGCCTGGCTTTGTTCAAATGTAACAAAACTAATATAATGTGTTAATTTGTGAGCTGATTTTGTTACATTTTGGACAGAACCAGGCTAGCTGTTTCCACCTGTTTCCAGTCTTTATGCTCAGCTAAGCTAACCACCTGCTGGATGTAGCCTCATAGCTTCTGTTTAGACGTAGTCGAACTTCTCAACTAACTTTTTCGGCAGGAAAGCAAATTAAATGTTGAGCAATTGTTAGAACATTAATTGCAATCACAGCATCATTTTATACTTGAATTGTTTTGGAAAAGCCTGTCACTCGCTCAAACCACTAAACCACACGCTGAAATTGGAAAAACTTCACAATAACGAGTTCCCAACTGTCACCAAAATAAAATGTCCTTTAATCATTGTTGAGTCCAAGACAGTCAAAAGTGCAAAGAATTGTGTGAAAACGACAGAACACATAATTTGTGCTTCTCATTGAGACTAAAATACAGTAACCCACTAATAAAGCCCAGTAAATGAACTCATATCATACAAACACCAGTTTCCACAGTACATTCACAGGTTTTTTCTAGATCAACTGTATTAGGCCACACAGGGAAATTTGTTTAGTCCAGTTCCCCCAACATGTGGACACCATAAAGTCCACACCGGAACAATAGAATGTCATACACAATACGACCACAAGTCTAATAAAAGTTACTGTTGATGTTTGACGATCCGTTTCATCATTGTGTGTTTTTTTTCTGTGTGTTTGGTGTCAAAATTGTGTCAACGACCTGACCGGTGTGTTGACGAACTGGTCTTACTTTCTCAAATGGAGCATCGGTAATCTGCTAAACACATAGTGAGGGACACGGTTTGCAATCTCACATCAGGGTGCACATTTACACAAAAAGCCGTGATCTAATCTAATCCACACCCTCTTTGCCGGCTCTGACCGTCCGTCAAACGTGTCGCACCAGATAGATATCACCTGGGATTAATGGCAAACGTGTGAAAGCGTGGACACTTCCTGCATCAGAAACAGCTTGTTTAAAGCCAGAAGGTGTTTCCAGAGTCGTCTCTGTGGAAACTGCAGGGTGGTGGCCTGGGTGTTATCCATGTCATCATGGATCTGTTAGAACGTGTTGAATATGCAACATGTTGTCCTACCTAAACGACGGAAAAGGTTGTTTGCCAATGACTCCCAAAATGGCATATATGGCCATTTAGTAGAGAGGCATACCGCAATTTAAAAGACCATCTTTGCAAGTCAAGGAAGTCTCAGTTTGTCATAGATTGTATCATTTCGTTTTGCTTGAAACCGCTCAGTGAACTACGTGTACGTCACCAACGCGGCCGTTTATCTCCGCTTGCTAGCTAGCTAGCTAGGTAAACTAGCTCCACGCACAGATGTAACGTCATCGTACTTGAAGTGTTTTATCAGCGTCTCTTTTGAGCAGCCGGGAAGCAAAAAAAAGACTTGTTGTTGGCGTGACTACATGCGAAACACACAGGCATCGTAGCTTTAGCGGTGTGTAGTCTCTTAAATTTCAACAGTTTAATAGCAAAATTACATTTTCTTGACTTGCAAAATTGTCTTTTGAATTGACAAACATCATAGGTGTAATTCATGGCACAATTGAAAAGAGATTAAATAACAGTTGCTTCTCGCCATTTACTAACATACATATTCTTTCCTTATTCTTTAAGGAAGTAAGGGGCAGGACTTTGCCTCTTGACTTAACGTTGTGAAAAGGTTGCAGTTTTAAACACGTGGTTAACATTGTTAAACTAAAATATTTTGGTAATGTTTCGGAAAAGATCATGGTTTGGGTTAAATAAGTATGTTTGTTCCGTACATAAGGTAGATACTACATTGTGTATGTAATATAGTACATTACATGGTTCAGTAATAGCAGAGTTACGGACGTTACTTAAAAAAACTCAATGTGACGACTTTTAGTTTCACACGGGACACGAACAGCGGTCTCCTGGGTGAAAGTTCTGTGTTTGTTTGATCCATCCAGGTCGGTCAGTCGATCCACCATTTTGGTCCGAACTGAAATATCTCAACAAACATTGGATGGATTTCCATGAATCGATGAATCCTACTGGCGTTGCTGATCCCCTGACTTTACTCTTGTTTGTGGTTCAGAATACCTTCACAAGTGACATTTAAGGTCAACCCAAGGATCAACTGTAATAACTTTGGTAACTTTAGCGCCATCATCAGCAAAATTCAGTTAGTCTACTTCTTTGGTTTACGACAAAAAACGTTAAAAAAAAGAATGACATTCCCATCGGCCTCGGCTGTATTTTGTCTTCAGTGCTAACTAGCAAACGTTAGCATGCTAAAGATCTGTTTGTTCACATAGTACGGTCCAAATGACGGTCTTAATAAATGTCTTTTAAAAGTAGCAACATCTGTATTCACAGAGCATCTGCCTGTGCTATACCAGAAAGGAGCATAGACTCGGCCAATCTATGTAATATGTAAATGCTCCCGAGTCTTACCGAAAGTACATCTTCCCGCTCTTCCCATTCTGCTGACACGGCACGAGAGCAGCCGGAGTACATCTGAAGCCGAGCAGCAGAGCTCTCTTGGGAATCAATAGTGTCAAGGAAAAAACAACAACAACTCCTGAAGGTTTTACACAGTGAGACAGCCAATTTCCCGATCATTTCACACCTTTCTGTGTAAGTGGTTGACGGCCTCCGCTGTCGGTGTGCACTCTGGCTCCAGCAGCACAGGGACGGCGGGTACGGGATATCATCTGCCGTTGAATGGAAATGGATTTTTTTTTTTTTTTTTCAGGAAGGACTTGAAAGAGTGGCGGTCCATGACCCTGAGAGGTGAAGGGGGCTAATTTCATCTAGCCAGCATCCCGGTATCTCCACTCCCTGAGATGGCCACAGCTGTTAATGGAGCCTGTAAAGTGTCACATCTCTTACAGCGGGCTGTAGGGAGCGAGGGTAGCTTTACATTTTTTTTTCCCATCAAAATTTCTCCTGTCTTTGTTTCTCTCAGTCCTGTTTTCGCAGCTTCCGTTCTGGATTTGCTCTCCTCACCATTAATGAATATAAAAAAAAAACAACAACTGTGTGTTCTGGTTTTTAAAACGTGTATAGTGAGTTTATCGGAAGTTTTAATACTGATGTAATCTGGTACTGTGTTAAAAGTCCGGCTCAGTTTTGGCACAATGGATTCCACAGTGGGGAGCGGGTAAGGGACTCCTGAACTCTTTACTGGGGTAAGAAATTGATGGAGTGAAACCAGATCAGTACCTTGAGACGACTTCTAACATCGCCGGGTGTGAATGTGACTGTGGTGCAGGCTTCCTAGTGTAGCTGGTCATTACGCTAAGCTAAGCTAACTGGCTGCTCGCTACAGCTACATATCAAAACTTCTGAAGAGGGCGATGTCTGTGTACTTCCATAAAATCTGTGATTCACACGATCCCTGCGCAAGCGAGATTTGGTACGTGAGATATTTGAAAGCCGATTAACTGTCAAATGCAAACACATGAGAGAGAAACAGTCTTTGGAAACAACACCAGCTAAGAAAAGGGAAACCTCCAGTGCAGACTTGTCACTGTAGAGAGCTAGAGTTAGCATTAGCATGGGGAAAACTTTGACAATTATAGTAGAGCGAGCAGTTTTTGGATGTAAACCAAACCCTGCAGCTTCCTTTCCTATCCACCAAGCAATTTCAGTAGATATTCTTGTATGTTGCATTCTCTCTAATGGCCAGCAGGGGGCAACTCCTCTGGTTGCAAAAAGAAGTCAGATTTTATAGAAGTCTATGAGGAAATGACTCTACTTCTCTCTTGATTTATTCCCTCAGTAAACATTGTAAACATGAGTTCATGGTCTCAGTCTCTAGTTTCAAGTCTTCTTCAATACAGCCTGATGTTCATTTAGTACATTATGATCCATTTAGAGTCAAACAGACCATAAAGCAGGGGATGCTTCAGGGCGTGGCTACCTTGTGATTGACATGTCGCTACAGCTACCAGAGCTGTATAAGGCGTCTCTACGTCACTCCTCCGCATTCCAAACATGGTCGCTTCCAGTTCACTGGTTGCAAAACACCAAGATGGCGACGGCCAAAATGCCAAACTAGAGGCTTCAAAACCGCAGTCCACAAACCAATGGGTGAAGACCCCTTCTTATATATACACATACTGTATATATATACATATACATATATATACACACAGTCTATGGGCCAACCTAGCGCAAGCAGAAGTGGTGGTGGGCGGGGCAAGGCCAAAAGTAGAATTTCTGAAGAGGAAGAAAGAGTAGATGTGCTTACAGCCCCTTTTTCTCTCTTTTTATGTGGAAAAACCACGTTAAACAAAATATTAATCATAACAGAGTAGTTCCACACATGTCTCACAGGAAACTTTAAGCAGTTGTTCCTTTGAATTGAATTGAATGAAGTCAGCATCTTATTTCGAGACTACGAATTTGAGCCCAGCGTCCCGTCTCATATTACGAGACCTCTCTTGACAGATGGTGCCAATTTACTCAAATCGACCCGATTCTGCACAGTACAGTTTTTAAGGCGAACAGTTTGTGCCCGGCACCGGGCTGAAAGTCACTAAGTGTAACGTTATCAGAACAGGAATGAAGCGCCGCTCAGGACTCCTATCTGAAGAACACTGCGCTGATAGCCAGGAGCCAGGAGGATAACAGCAACGGCGACAGACCAGGACGGACCGCTGCTCCGCTCTGAAAGCCAAGCTGGAGTCAGGACATGTAGGACACTGAAGTCTCACTTTGAACTGGTTTTCGCAAGTAGAATAGACAATTTGTCTGATTAATTAAAACAGTTCCTTTTCCATTCTTTATTTAAAGGTCTTTTATTTCCCACTAGGGTTTCGGGCCTGACTTTCTGTAAGTGCACCCTTATCTCTGTTTATCCACGGTGGCTGTCCGGCAGTTTTTCTTCTGCTGTCGCTGGAAACTTAAACCGCTCTCGGTGTTTACACTTCAGCCGACACTTCAACTGACACTTCTCTATGTTTGTACACTTGAAACGACTTTATGAATATTTAACTGAATATTTTTCAGGACTTCCACCTTCGACAGACACTTCCAGCCCAATTCATCGCCCACGCTTCAACTGACCCCTTCAACTCCTTTCAGTGCCCCACACCTTTGAATCTTCAGCTCTTTTCAGCACTTTCGCTTCAACTTACACCACAGCTTCACTCGGTGATTAAATTGCCACTTCAACCGCGTTCAGCGCTTACACAACTGCAAATTCAGCGACCGTCTGTTTTGCATACCGTCTACCAGTTCAACTACGA
Source organism: Cebidichthys violaceus (assembly GCF_023349555.1). NCBI lineage: Eukaryota > Metazoa > Chordata > Actinopteri > Perciformes > Stichaeidae > Cebidichthys > Cebidichthys violaceus. The sequence goes on along the minus strand of NW_027176343.1, from coordinate 21,740 downwards.
TTTCAAATGTTTCAGTTTATCGACCTTTTTCGAATGTTTCAACCATGAATTTTCAGCAGCAAAGCACACGATCTTCAGAACATTTTTGCCTTCAACTTTGAGGTTGAATTCGGCTTTCCATTGAGTTCTCTATTGATATGTTAAATCCAACAAACTACTCCGAGCATCCATTCTTCCGTGTGTGCGCTGTTGTTGAATCAGGCGTTTTCCCTCTCAATGGGACACCTGAATAACAGATAACAGAAAATGAATGAACCGTGTGCTGCCGGACTGATGAATTGCACACGTGCATGTGTTTGAATTGAGATTTTCTATTGAAAGTCTAAGTCATTATGCACCATGCAGGCTGGGAGAGTAAAACAGGTGAAATTCTGTTAACCCTTTAATGGAGCCGCTCAGATAAAAGTAACTAAGTCATTTCATTTAGTACTCTGGTCCAATTTTAATGTTGAATGTTAAATACACGACATTGTTACATTATACATCGGTTTCCATTGACAGTATGAATAACTTAAATTAACAAAAATCTTCCACTGTTCTTATAAAACCAACAAAACATTGTGCTGTTACGCAGTGCAATCTTTGCATGGCAGCATTCGGTTATGATAAAACAAAAGTGGTTCGCAGTAACGCCGTAACAATAAAAGGACACCAAATATGACCTTCCCCACCATAAAAAAAAAACACATGGCAATATAGATTATTTTCTGCTTCCAACTTCCTGGAAGGAAGCCACCTGTCTGTACTTCAAACTGCAGTGCACCCTGGGTATGTATTTTGGGCCTGAAATGCTGCAACCGAGTGCTGGAGATGACTCACACAGGTTAAGCACTGCTAGTTCCTGAACAGTAGTTTTTACAACTCAGAATGTGCTCTAACCTGCTTACAGACGGACAGACTGGTTACCATAGCGGTCACTGGAACGCTGACTTGACTGTAGACACACATGAGGTCAAACGAGGCTCTTCTTCTGTGGTCTCAAAAGCAGTATTTCTCAGTTCTAACCCAAAATGTACCCCCCCCATACTGCAGTGAGGACCTCAATCTGTCTTTTGCAGATGGAGCTATAAGAGGCCATATTAGGGCAGAAACCCAGAGTCTGGCAACACATGCACACACACACACACACACACACACACACACACACACACACACACACACACAAGGAGTGAAATCCTTCCTTCCTTGACTGTGTACCTGCTTAAACACGTCCTCCTCTCCCCCTCCTCCCTCCGCCTCGCACGGTCAACTCTCTAAATGCATCCTCGGGGAACTCTCTCTCTTTCTATCTCAACCGCGCGCACACACACACACACACACACACACACACGCGCGCGCGCGCGCGGACGCTCTTATATGAGGCTCCCAGCAGAGAAGCGGGCAGTGAACGGCGGAGCGCGCGCGCAACGGACCGGCTCGTTAACTTGTCCGCTTCCTATTTTTCCCCCTCCACACACACACAGACACTGACACACACACACACACACACACACACACACACACACGCACACACACTCCTCGTTCTTAGGCAGCTTCGGCAGCAACCGTAAAGCTAACTACCGGGCTAACTACCGGGCTAACTAACCGGGTACAGAGCGACTCCTCCGGCTCTCCAGACGGCTTCAGACTGGTCGTCATCGTCTGTTTTTTTTCTACTCCGGAGACTGCGGATTTTACCCTCGGTCTTTTTTTTTGCAGTGGATACTGAGAGTGCGCACCGCCTCCCCGAGATAAACTAAGTGTGCGAACATTAAGTCCGCAGTTCTCTGTTTTAAAGCGGGGATCCTCTATCCGTGTGCCGGTCCAGCAGGCTTCTCTTGCCCCCCCCCACCCCCCGCCGGTTTAACTGCACCGGTCAGACTTGGAAAGAGCAACAGCCTCCACCGGCGCATCAGTGAGGTAAGAGATGCGACTGTCCGTTTTTAGCCACATTACACTATTACAGTCGATCACCGGGGGCCTGTGGAGCCGAAACGCGGTGGGGTCTCCTGAGGTATCCGGATCACAGGCCTTTCTGCTGCAACAATCACCCCGCGTCAAACTGTGGTTCTGATGATTTAGAGTATACAAGGGATGGGATCACCTCTTTATTTTAAGTGTACTTTGTACACTTTGTACTGTCCGCCTCCAGCCTCCCAACACACACACACACACACACACACACACACACACACACACACAACTCAATACTGGGCCATATGGAACCCACGAATATTACATAAAAGTTACATGTCTCCTCTGCGCTCCCTCCTCCTCCTCCTCCATCTCTCTGTTTCACAGCTGGCCCTGTTCTAAGGGTTGAAGATGGTTTTCTTGTACTGGCTCTGAGCAGGGCCGGCTGGAGGGACTTCCTAATAGAGGGGCCAGACTAGACTAGGGTGCACAGTTTTAAACAAGGGTGGGGTGGGGGGGGGGGGGTAAAATGTAAAAATGTCACACGTTATTAGCCCAGTTTCATTCAGCGTAAGAAACAACTTTAAATATGCTAATATGACATTTTATGAAGAAATGACCACTATTTGTAACCCCAAATAGCCGAGACAGATTATGAGACAACGGGCTCCTGGATACGGACATGTAAAAGCAGACCCCAACCCTCAATCCAGAAGGAACATGGACACACAGCGGCTGTGTCGTTTAGTTGTTTTAGTCGTCTTCGTGGTTGTTCTGCGTCTTTTCGTAGTCGTTTTGCGAGTCTTGGTTGTCATTTTGTGTCTCGTTATGTTTGTTTTGCGTCTCTCTTTGTGATCATATTGCGTCTCTTTGTAGTTGTTTTACGTGGCTGTGTAGTTGTTATTTGACTCTTTGTGGTTGTTTTGCGTCTTTTTGTAATCATTTGTTTGTCTCTTTGTGGTTGTTTTGAATTTCTCTTTAGTTGTTTTTCATGTCCTTGTAGTCATTTTCTGACTCTGTAGTCTTTTTGCGTCTGATAATAGTTGTTTTGCATGTCTTTCTGTCGTCATTTTGTGTCCTTTTATGTCTCTTTGTAGTTGTTTTACGTGGCTGTGTAATTGTTATTTGTCTCTTTGTGGTTGTTTTGCGTCTTTTCGTAGTCGTTTTGCCAGTCTTGGTAGTCATTTTACGTCTCATTATGGTTGTTTTGAGTCTCTTTTCGCAGTCGTTTTGTGTCCTTTTATAGTCGATTTATGTCTCTTTGTAGCTGTTTTATGTGTCTGTGTTATTGGTCTCTTTGTAGTGGTTATGCATGTCTTTGAAGTCATTTTATGTCTATTTGTGGTTGTTTTGAATGTCTGTGCACGGTAGGCCGTTACAGTAATCCATCCATGATACTAATAGGGTGGCGCCGTGTCACCCCTCTGGCTCTGATTCTCCTTTTCACCCAGTGTGGGGGGGGGGGGGCACACACACCCATCCACACACACACACGTTAGCCTTGTCCAGCTCAGTTGGCTTCACATTATAACGGTTATTTCCACACTTCCATTAGCAAAAGTTGCGGATGGCACCAATGGAACCACTCGGGGTCTATATTGCCGAATTAAAGTTTTTAGCTCAGGCCTGTATTGATCGGATCCAATCGACTGGACCTGTCCCCACGTTGGCAGGGCCGCGCTGGTGTGAAATCAGCTGGACTGGTGCCAGCTGCCTCCGGGCTCGCTTGAGTGCCGAACGGACCTGCTGGTTGTAAAAAAAAAAATAAATAAATGGCAGACGTTGTTAGCGTCTGCCATTTATTTCCCTCAAGCAGCATCTCAGCGAGGAGCCCCTTCCTTCTTTCTCAGCTGGTCAGGGGAGCTCTGCCTGTTCCTTTCTATTTTTAGTCTCTATTTACAATGCAGTAACTATAGTGGCACTCTCACTCCGTTTCCCTTCATCCGTCTCTCTCCCTCTCTGTCTCTCCCTCTCTGTCTCACCCTCTCTGTCTCACCCTCTCTGCCTCTCCCCCTATCTGTCTCACCCTCTCTGCCTCTCCCCCTATCTGTCTCACCCTCTCTGTCTCTCCCTCTCTGTCTCACCCTCTCTGTCTCTCTGTCTCTCCCTCTCTGTCTCACCCTCTCCTCTTTTTACATCTGCACTGCTTTCACTCACTCTCTTTTTAGATGTCTCCTTCAAGCTGCCCCCCTCCCCGCCATCCTCCCCGCCGTCCTCATCGCCATCGAGTCGGACGGAGCGATTCAACACATTAAGCACTGGCGCTGCAGCGGCTCGCCACACCTGCTCCACTGTCACGCACACACACACACACACACACACACACACACACACATACAGTGTATTAGTTTGTGAGGCTGGAGAGACAGCGGAGGAGACGGGGTGGAGGTTAATCTCTGAATGCTTTTGACCCAAATCACCATGCAACCTACATACCCCCCCTTAAACAACCACCCACAGCCCCCACACACACAGCCCCCACCACACACACACACACACACACACACACACACACATACCAAAACATGTCTCTAGAAAGCAGTACACACTACGGCTGAACACCAAATTTTTCAGAGGCTCGGTGGGTTGTTAATTATCTGTGACGAAACACACTGGAGATACTGGATTTGGCCTAAATTGCCTTCAAGCAGAGAAAAAGAAAAAAAAAGTTTGATTAGAAGATCTAAAAGAGTAGTTTTTAATAAAGCAAATGTGATTAACTGGTTCGTCATCTTCCGTAATTCCTGAGCAAAAAAACTGGAGGCGGACCCGACCTCCCTTGCAGCTCCACATCCTCGACCAAACCCCCCAACGCTGCTGCTCTGAGCCGCAGGTTCACATCGGATCAACCTTCCACTTCTAATGTAGCAAATCTACATCAACGGATTGTCGTCAAAGTATAAATGCTGGAAGAATGAGATCACTGGCGCGACCGCACCGCAACTGTGTTTCATAAGTCGGACAAAGCCCGGTTCAGACGGTACACAGAAACGATGTACACATCGACGAGGAGTTTCTCTCGACAGCGACTCAGTGACCGGGTTGAGGACAGTACATCAGTGATCCGGTGCAGCGGACGAGCCTGACTCCAGGGATGGAAGAGTCGACGAGTCAGTTTGTCATTTAGACAGTCCGCCGCGTCGGTCCAGACTGTAATATCCCAACAACAACGAGATGGATCGCCGTGAACTTTTCCGCAGACATCCCCGGTCTCCTCAAAATGTCCGCTACTGACTTCAGTGATCCCCTGACTTTTTCGGCTTGCGCAATCGTTAAGTCGAAGTTTTTTGAACGTGTTCAGAACTTTGGTTCATGACCAAGTACCTGCCAGACATTCCCGAGAGCCTCAGCGGTGCTTTGTGTTCAAGGGGCACTACGGCCATTTTTAAAATTCATACATGTTATTCTTATTGTTTAAGACAATCCGACAATAGTAATAAAACATGAACAACTCTCTCCCAAATCCAAAAACTAGAGCGCTGAAACTCAAATTTGTGATGTCATCGAGTGTAAAGTGTGGAGCCGCTCCATAGACTACGAATATGTAAAGATGTTATAGAAGACACAGAGCACCCATGAGGATGTTCTGAGTATATGGGTACATTTTCTGTCTCGCAAAAAAAACAAACATTCAATATCTTTATAGCCGATGACATCACAAGCTTTCCTCTCTGTTTCCTGGCTTTGAGAGGGAGCAGCTGAGAAACAGACTCTACTTAGTTTCAAGTCTTCTTCAATACAGCATGATGTTCATTTAGTAAATGATGCTCCATTTAGAGTCAAACAGACCATAAAGCAGGGGATGCTTTAGGGCGGGGCTACTGTGATTGACAGGTCGCTGTCGCTACCAGAGATGTACACGCCGTCTCTACCTCGCTCCTCTGCACTCCAAATATGGTCACTTCTGTTCATCGGTTGCAAAAAGTCAAGATGGCGACGGTCAAATGGCTGAAGTCGGGGCTTCATAACGACAGTCCACAAACCAATGGGTGACGCCATGATGACCACGTCCACTTCTTAGATACAGGCTGATTGTAACCATGAAAAATAAAAGACATCACACGCGTTTATCCTCTTTAGTACGGTGAGAGGAGCTTTGAGGAGGCCGACGTCGTCCACAGACGAGGTTTCACGAGATTTATAATCATTTTGTCAAAGATAGACATTGATGTTTGAATAAAATGACACAAGCGCCTTTTAAATGTGACAGCTGGTTTGGATGGGGTGTGTTATTCTGGAGGTTTTCATTTTTGTCATCAGTAACAGCCATAATAGCTCCTGGCTGGGCAACAGAGAGAAAGAGACATTGATCATGTGTGGCGCAAAGGATTAGCCGTGTTGAAACGTGCGCAACTGGACAGGAAGCACTTAGCGCGGAGGCATCTGTGGAAGACGGCAGGGGATGGATAGAAAACAGATATGAGAGAGAGAGAGAGAGAGAGAGAGAGAGAGAGAGAGAGAGAGAGAGAGCGATGAAAGGAAGACGGTGAGAATGCAGCACAGCGCAGGGGAAAAAAAACCTGCCTCCACCAATATCTTTGATTTAAACCTCAAAGCGCGAGACGACGTTACAGCACAACAACACTCATTTACGCAATTTCGATTTTATTGGTTGCATCGCGCGCGCGTCGTCTGAAGATTAACGTTTGCTCAGGTGTTAATTAGCTGGAGAGATGCAGCAGATAAACCACGGAGACGCACGAGTGGCTGTTGAGCAAATGAGAGGCAGAGTAATTTGAGAGGGAGAGCGAGACGGGACAATGGGAAAGGTAAACGACGGAGAGAGAGAGAGAGAGAGACGAGGATGGGGACAATATAATGGAGTGATGAGTGAGAGGAGAAAAACATCGCTTTGACATTAATGCTTTGCTCAAAATCATATACCAACATAGTATTCATGCTATTTATAGTACTCGTAATGAACATAAAGTAACATTGAGTGTGTGTTGCCTTCCCACTGCATAGTGTGTGGATTTGTTTTTTGTACGTGAGAAATGCTCAGGTGTATAATACATAAGCAGGAATCTTTTTGCTGCTTACTGGACTTAACCCCGCCCCAAAAATTGCATTGGGGCTCTTGGGACTTTCCAATGGCGGACTGCGAGACCGTTGGATAGAGTAACTACGAGTGACGTTAAAGTACAGTTAAGAGGAAAAAACGCGGCTGCTCACAAAAATATTTAACACAAAAACATTTTGATAACATTCATTTTGCCTTAAAATAAAACGGGAAATGGAAAATATGAAATTGAGAGGACCAAATGGCGATCACGATGATCATTTTTTCATTGCACAGAGCTGTGGTTTGCCCAGTGCCAGGTTCAAAATCCCAAAGGTTTCACGTTTCTGTTAGCAAGGAGGGAAAATGAGACAGCCAATGAGGTAAGGGCCGGGGAAAAAAGATGGATAGAGCAGACAAATAGAGGTGAGAGAGGGAGAAACAGGGATGAGGGAGATGGTGAGTGAGAGAGGAAGGACGAGGAAAAGCATTCAATCCTCCTGTCGTCTCTGGAGGATGCTGCTGAGGCCTGATCTCAGCCAGGACCACCTCTCCTTCTCTCTCTGTCTCTCTAATATTGGTGGTACACACACACACACACACACACACACACACTTCGTGATATAATATTGCACCTAGTGTTTTCCTCAACTCACAAAAGGACACGCATATACACACACACTTCACTAACTCATTATGCCCGTCTCGCCTTTTTTTGAGCCACAACCTGTTCTTGTCCCTCCTAGTAGTGATTATTGTAATATGGGACCACAGACGGTAACAAGTGGACGTAGTCATGGTGACCTCACTCAATTGGTTTGTGGACTGCTGTTGTGAAGCCTCGAGTTCGGCGATTTTTTTCGCCTTCGCCATCTTGGAACGCGTCACTCGCCATGTTGTGTTTTTTTGCAGCCGATGAACGGAAGTGACCATATTTGGAATGCGGAGGAGAGACGTAGAGACGCCCTGTATGTCTCTGGCAGCAGCAGCGACCTGTCAATGGCAGTAGCCCCGCCCTAAAGCATACTCCGCTTTATGGTCTGTTTGACTCTAAATCATGCTGTATTGAAGAAGACTGGAAACTAGAGATTGAGACCATAAACTCATGTTTACAATGTTTACTGAGGGAATAAATCAAGAGAGAAGTAGAGTCATTTTAGACTAGACTTCTATACAATCACACTTTGTTGGGTTGAGTTGGGCTAAATGGTGCATGGAGTCTGTGGAGTGGGGCCTTCGACTTATAGATGATAAGGCAGATGATTGATTAATCCAATGTCTTAAATATCCATTTTGAGGGAATGGTATGGAACATTATTTTATAATATGTGGCAGGGACATATGTAGAATAAAAAGCATGTATGTTTTTGTATCATTAGAGTCTTGTTTTTACTGAATATTTTTCCCATTTAAAAAAAAAAAATCAAACTACTCTGCGTTTGGTTAAAAATAGAGTTTCAGAGCCTTTTAAATAAAAATAAAACAAATGCTTATTGTGGTGCATGCCGCTCAGTAGCAGCCTGAAGTAGGTGTTGAATTCAGAGCAGCTATTTCCTGCCTCACTCACTAAACTGTCATAAAGGACAATTGCATAATATCAAGCACTATTCAATGTCCCTTAAAAAATATACCATTGTTGTTTCTGTGCTGAAGCACCTCGGTGGGATCGATTCGGAGTGCAGACCAGACAAGCGCTCGGCTCATCCGAATCCTCAAATGACTCACACAGGCGTGCGCACACACACACACACACACACACACACACACACACTTACACTCAAGGGTACGCAAACACTAGAACACACACAAGAGGGAAAGAGTACTGTTGAGAGGGTATAGTGGACATAGAGCGTGGGTGGGGAGTGAGAGAGAGAGGGAGGGAGGGAGGGAGGAACAGACAAAGAAAAAGATGCAGCGGATGAGAATGGAGACAATATTGCTGTCGGAGAGTTGACCACTGGCATGTTTGGCTTTCTTGTCTGCAGCGTCCAGTTATTAATTCTATATAAATACATGCTGATGTGTTTTTCTAATTTTGACATATGAGGCAGAGCTGCAAACTGGCCATGGCCCACAATGCATTTCACTTTAACCCAACCAAACGTGTATGAGTGATGTGAAGTCCTAAATACACTGTGTTTAAAGGAAGGACCGGTCATTTCCAGATTACCAACCCTGCTTTTTAAAGAATGTTTCAACATTTTCAGGAGATATTTGCCTACTTAGTCATTGTATCTACGTAACTAACAATTACTGTATTCATCAGAATTCTCATTGTGTAGCTATTTGGTGAGAGCACCAATAGTCAGCATATATATATCGTCGAAACATCTTTAATGAGTCATTTGGTCTTAAATATCTTGATATTTAATGATCCCCGTATCGCTTTAAAGCCAGGCTAGCCGTTTCTTCTCTTCGGTCGTTATAGCACGCTATGCCAACAGCGGCTCGACTCTAAGCTCCGATGTTGATTTGTTCTTATTTCACTCTTCGATAGAAAGAGAATATTCTATTAATTCTATGCAGCAACGTGTTCCAAAAAGATTCCTAAAAAGATTTTGAGAAACATCTCTGTAAGCCTCGGTACATTTGTTAAAGCGCGAGCCTGCCGTTAGCGGTAGCTAGCAACGACTTTGACTTTGTTACATGTGTCTTTTCCCCCCTCATGCCCAAGGCCGCACTAGTGGCACCATATCACTAATCCCACATAGAAACCTTACATTTAGCATAAAACAAAAGTAAATCTCACTCAGCTGCTACCGTGTAAATACGTTAGTGTTCTGTCATTCTTCAACTTCAGGTACGGCTGATACCCCATTACATGATAAAAGACGGTTTTGTCTCCATATAATGGATTTTGTCTTTTGTTAATTTGGAATATGACCCGTTAACGTCCACGTTACTGATGCACTACGGATTGTAGAGGGAGGACTGGCTGACTGGTTTGGATTTTAGTTTAAGGAGCTTAGCACAAGGTTTGCCTCGAAAAATTCAATCAAGTGCTGGTGTCATGTACAGAACACTGTAGAACCCTCTAGCTTTTCATGCACTCTCAGTACCAGTACCGGTGATCCGGTGTTTCAGCTAACTCAATATGTGAATTTTAGTTTTTCTACTCCTCAATGTTTCATCGACATGAACCCCTGATTGTGAATCACAAGCAGCCTGAAGCTGAATCATTCCCTTTTACTGCCCTCGATGTGGTGGGCCGAGGAGGTGGGGGGTGGGGGGTGGGGGGGGGGGGGGGTGCTTTCAAAACTATATTTTGAAAGCACGCTCAATGGGATGGGGGAAGATTTAGGGCAAATGGGAAGAAATGGGACGCGGCACAAGAAGTACAGGCTGTTCCTTTTTTTTCGGCATAGAAGCACAAACCTTTTCCGTTTTCCGTCCCTCTCGGAGATTGAATATCAACTACCCTCCTCTGACCTGCATTCGCCGCCAGGGGCAACGTAGGAGAAATTAACCACAATTTGCATACAATTGATGTGCTGTCGAACTGCCGTCATGTCGGTCGCTGACATAATTTAATTAGTCATTTTCATTAAAGCTGAGGAACTTTTGTCAAAGTGGAAACATGCAGCCCCGAGGACACAACCACTGCATCCTGTGGTGTTAAGTGGGTTTCTACTCTTAACGTTTGGTAGACTCCATTCTCCCCCTCCTGTAGGTGGAATCGCTAAGCAGCCGTTATAAATCGGATGCATTTTTCGTGGCGTTCTCGCTGCGGGGCACGGTTGACTTCTGACTACCGTTAAACGGTATTATGTGCTGCATGAATTTAACCGGCCCCCTCCCCCGCTGTGCGCAGGTAGAAAAGCCCCACATCGAGCTGCAGCCATGGACGAGATGGACCTGCCCCAGATGAAGAAGGAGGTGGAGAGCCTCAAGTACCAGCTGGCCTTCAAACGAGAGAAGTCCTCCAAAACGGTGACTGAGTGAGTAGTTGGACCGGAATAGCTCTACAAGCACCTGCACAGAGTTCAATCCCCCAAAAACCACTGTGATGAATAGCTCTGAAATGAAATAGCTTTGTTTTGCCAGTGTGTAGCATTTAGCAGAAATGGAATATAATATTCTTAACTGAGTTTTCATTCGTGTATATTCCTCTGAAACTAAAAGTCCTTGTGTTTTAGTTAGCTTGGAATAAGTCGTTTGTATCTACACAAGGCCACCGTAGTTCACCGACACGCTTTGGAAGCATTACATTACATTACAGTCATTCAGCAGACGCTTTTATCCAAAGCGACTTACAATTGAGTATCGATCTACACGCCGTAGGCACAACTACGGGAGCAATTTTTGGGTTTAAGTGTCTCGCTCAAGGACACATTGACATGAGACTATCGGAGCCGGGGATCGAACCACCGACCCTCTGATTGAAAGGTAAGGAAGGAAGGTAGGAAGCTGCGGTAACATGGTGCCGCCAGCCACCATCCGACTTGAGCTGCTCAAATAGTAGTGTTACGATGGTAAGGACGGCTAGGCGAACGGCGTTATCGCGGTATTGCACTCAGCGGCTCACGTTATTCAGTTGGTTGCAATATGGAACCACGCTAGATGGCGCCGAATCCTACACACTGTCCCTTTATATTCCCAGTGATACGGAAGTTAGAGCTTCTGTGTTGGAAGTATTTCCCCAGTGAAATACATTTGAGCGGTGTGCAGTTACGAGGGAGATTTAAATCAAAGCCTTCGCATTTGATTGGACCTGCTAAAAAGTTGGGCGGGCTTAGACTTCATGTGTACTCCACACACACCTCTGTTGTTGCTTAATGTTGCAGCTTGATGGATGGATGGATGTCATGATATTGTTGGTTGGTAATAGCTTACCTAAGCACATGTCATGTATTGTTTAACGGGAACAAAAGATGATTGGATGTTGATATAAAACTACGAAGGAATTGATTTGTTTTGGAAATATCTTGTTATATCGGTGCACAATATGACCAGGGATGTGATCTAAAAAGGGTTAAAAGCACACAGAGAGACTTGTTATAGTTAGACAAAATTTAAATGTTGCTCATCCACACAGTGGATCAAGTTTCAAACTGAATACTTGAAGACAGCTTTTTAAAGTCAAGGTTTTTCTGCTAGTTAGTTGAGAGGATGAATCCCACTATCATGTCTCTAAAGATGGAGCTACAGCCAGCAGCAATTAGCTTAGCTTAGCACGCTCAGTCCAAAAAAATGCGTTAAGCTTTTGTTTTTTTACCTTTTAACGACGCACAACCACCACTGTAACAGTATTTCTTTGAACATAGAAATAAGAAGCAGTTGTCTGTTGTGTTAAAAGGGAAAAAGCTCATTCCAAATAATTAGGCCTTTACATTAAATCAAACGTTACTGGTCAGTGTGGCAGCTGGCAGCTTTATTCACAGACGGGTCTGTGACTACCGGGCAAACCACATCTGCCAAAGGAGGCTGTGTGATATGGTTGAAAGCTCCGGAACAAATGCTTAAGTAGACCTCGAGTTGAGATTGTTTAACCAGCGGCTGTTTCCCAGCTAGCTCAAGTATTCAGTGGGTTATTCAATTACGATTACTAACGATATCTGCTGTTGTTCACTGTGATAAGTACAATGATTACATGAACACAATGACTTTGAGTGTGACAGCATTAGTCATTCCACCACAGCAATAAAACTGTGATACGGCTTCATTAACTAATGCTGCCTCGAAGGCTATTGTCACAGTCGCAGCGCACGTGAAGTCATTAAGCAAAGCTGTGGCCGACATTAGTTTCTGTTCAGCGCTCTCTTTGTCCGTCTCTCACTGCAGCGGCAGCAGATTAAGGGCCAATCAAGGGAGCTCAGAAGAAACACTTCTGAGTCTGTTTTTCATGTAGAGTACAGAAGTATTCAGGGTCAGCATTTTTAAACTATTGTGAACTATTGTGTATTGTGAAAAAAAAAAAAAAATTCACTTGAAATGGGTAAGTAAGTTAGTTTTCTTTTAATTAAAAAAAAAAATCACACTCACGGGCTAAGAATGGATTTGCGGCCACAAATAGCACCATTAATTGGGCATCATTTCTGTCTCAAGGTTTCGATTCACAAAAGATATTACACAAAGACATTACGCTAACGACATTACGCTTACGATATTACGCTAACGATATTACGCTTACGATATTCCGCTAACGATATTATGCTAACGACATTATGCTTACAATATTACGCTAACGATATTACGCTAACGACATTATGCTTACAATATTACGCTAACGATATTACGCTTATGATATTCCGCTAACGATATTACCCTAACGATATTATGCTAACAATATTACGCTAACGATATTACCCTAACGATATTACCCTAATGATATTACGCTAACAATATTACCCTAACGATATTACGCTAATGATATTACGCTTATGATATTACGCTAACGATATTACCCTAACAATATTACCCTAATGATATTACGCTAACGTTATTACGCTTACGATATTACCCTAACGATATTACGCCAACGAAATTACGCTAACGAAATTACGCTAACGATATTACCCTAACGATATTACGCTAACGATATTACGCTAACGATATTACCCTAACGATATTACGCCAACGATATTACCCTAACGATATTACGCTAACGTTATTACGCTTACGATATTACCCTAACGATATTACGCCAACGAAATTACGCTAACGAAATTACGCTAACGATATTACCCTAACGATATTACGCTAACAATATTACGCTAACAATATTACGCTAACGATATTACGCTAACGATATTACGCTAACGATATTACCCTAACGATATTACGCTAACGATATTACGCTAACAATATTACGCTAACAATATTACGCTAACGATATTACCCTAACGATATTACGCCAACGATATTACCCTAACGATATTACGCCAACGACATTACGCTTACGATATTACGCTTACGAAATTACGCTAACGATATTACACTTACGAAATTACAGCGCAAACACTGATAAAGTTTTGCAGCGTGCCATTTGCCCTTTTTTTGCATCTGATTGCTATGATCTAAGCAGCAAAGTATTGGTGTTCGAAATCTGTGACTAAATATGTTCGTCAGCGACCGCCCTTTCCACGACTAAGACAAGACGATGGCGATGTGGCACAAACTGTGACGATATCAACATGCAAGAAAGACGTGATAATAATGTCTCTCTCTTTATTTTCTTTGACAAAAAAGACGTCAATTCAGCAGTTTGTTTTTCTGCGCTGTACATGCCATATCAGGAATACGCTCTTATTGTTAAGTTAAAGTTACCGATGGCTTGGAAAGAAGCAACGTGATACTTTGGCTAAACTAGATGGACTGAAATGTCCTCTCTGTCTTTCATGCCTTGTATGGAAAAAGAGAGAAAGTGGATAGAGGATGGATCGTGGTGCTAAACTTCCTCTGGAATTTGAAAAATGTCTCTCTCTCTCTCTCTCTCTCTCTCTCTCTCTCTCTTTCTCTCTCCCTCCACAAAGTTTGGTGAAGTGGATAGAGGACGGCGTCCCAGAGGATCCCTTCCTGAACCCGGAGCTGATGAAGAACAACCCGTGGGTGGAGAAAGGAAAGTGCATCCTTCTCTAGAAGAAGCCAACCAGCACTGCCACAACCTTCCACCTTTAACCACTCTGACCAACGCGCACCTACAGATGACCCCCCTGGACCTGACCCTCCTGTCCCCGGCCTGTGACGACCACGGCGGGACAGCGCCTCCTAACCTCTCTCACATTGAATGTACAACAGCTGATGTCCCCGTCTCCCCCCTACTTCCCCGAACATGCACTCCAACAAAAGGCACAGAGACACTCACACACTCCAAACTCTGGTTTTTTTTCCCACCGACCGCCACACATCCACTGCAAGTTTATTCCTGCCACGGCGATTGCATATGATATATGATGATCAATACTCCAATTACATGTCTCTGTATGATATATGATATTTATGCAGCTGCCAGTCGACACGCTTTCTACAAGCTCTACTCTTCATTGTGTGCATAGCAGCTTTATTTTATTTCTTTGATTTTTTTGAGTTGCAATAAACTGTAGTCACATTCTCACTGCAAGACTGACCGTAGATCTGCCGGAATCAGGGTTGGCTTTACTCCAGACCAGAGGGTGGTGGTCCTGCAACCTGAGGCCGTTCAGAACAGCTTGAGCACTATAAGGGTTTAGCCTATAGAATAAGCTAAATCCCTAGCTAGCTAACAACTATCTGTAACATCACATGAACACAAACGGATGGATAATTGGTATTTAGTGGTTTGAGCGATTGGATTCTTGGATTGGACGGTGTCGCCGTCTGCATGTACTGCAAGCCATTATTATATTTTAAATCTTTATAGGTTCTTGTGCTGCATTTACAAATTATTAACTAACTGACATAACTATGTTCATACGTTAACCACAAGCCTAATGAACAAATTACCGCTGTTACAGATCAGATTTTGCCGAAAAAGACGAATTCCGACGATTTGTTGTGCCGAGCTTATTAAAAAGGTGTCGGTGGGCTTGACGCAAACTAGTTTGCGCGCAGTGTCGCCTGACCTTGTCGGAAGATTTAAAAAAAGGGTCAGTGGCCGTACCGATCGGCCCGCCGTCCCAGAGACACGCGAAGAACAAACGTGCACGAGCTAAGAAGAACGACTCGGTGTGACGCCGCTGTGCGACTCCCAACAGCTGTCACCGCCTGTCCGGTCTGATTTCACGCGACTCCGGTTATCGCCTCTACATTCCGAAGACTTGACCTGCAACCGGTGTTGTTTTTGCACCCGGTGTCATTAGGTCGGAAAGTTTCACAGCAGCTCTGTTCGTGTTGTCAGTGCAGAGGGGAGCTATGGGTCTCTGGGGGGTTGTTGGGGTTGAGTTTACTGCTCCTCCTCCTTAGCGACAGCCCCTGAGGACAACACACAGAAACACACTCGCACTCTGCATCAGGCGTGTGCACACACACACACACACACACACACACACACACACATGCCATCTCTCTCCACACATGTACAGACAGACCCCCTTTAACTTAACTTATTAACTTATTGATCTTTACTTGCTTTATTTATTTATTTATTTATTGATGAGACCTTTCCGTCACCTTTAGTTTTTGTGTCCTCTTCTCGGAAGAAAACTTTAAAAAAAAAAAAAAGAAAAAAAAGGAGGACTACACCTTGCCAGATCACCATCTACTTACTGCCTTGTACACAGTTTCCTTAAAACGAGAATGTAAATATGTGGCATGATAACCACTGACCTCAGAATTGGCCTGTGTGTGTGGGCGTGCACGTGACTGTAACTGTGAGTGTGTTTTTTTGTGCGGAACTTTTAAAAAAATGTTAGTGCAGAAAATGAAATGTTCGGCTTCCTTGTGGATTGTGAAGCACACACACACACACACACACACACACACACACACACACACACACACTGTACATGCACACACATACAGGCCTGAGGCAGAGGAGATCAACAAAACACACACACACACACACACACACACACACACACACACACACACACACACACACACACACACTGCTTATTGAGAATGTGTATGAGGGCAGGAGTGGCAAGGAATGGGATTCTCTAAATGACTTGGGACAGGGGAGCCTCACATCATCTCAGTACTGTAATGAGTCTCATTATATACGTTTCCTTCTAGTCGACCCATTTCCCCGAAGGCTACTCACTGCTTGGATGACTTTGGTCCTAAAACATGTAACTTTAAATATTTAATTTTCCTCTTTAAAAAAAAACAAACAAACTCAAGCATATGGTCCATGACGTGCTTCTAACTGTTTGTGTTTTTATCAGACGTGCTAGCGTCGGTCTTAGACCTGCACTTCATAGGGAGCCGTTCACATGCTGCGTCTAAAAACCGCCGGTTCATCTTTTTATCCGATGTGCGTGGGGGAATGTTGCGCCTGCTTTTACGAAGCAACCAAAACCTGCGCACCGCCATGGCGATGACGATGCGGTAATTTAGCGGTAAGCCTCACTGACTGAACTAAACAAAGTCAAAACAGTAGATGGTCGTCAGTCGGGCTGACCCGTTAACCGGATGTCGTGACGTTCTTGGACGGAGAGCGTGACGCGAGTAAACAGCGTCAGTGGGACAGATCGTAAAACTCTGGGTAGCCCTAAAATAACTGCTCCATATATAGGCAAATATCTAAGGAAGAAAAAAAAAAAGATGTGATTGGTTGTTCCTCGTCACATGATATGCACACAGTACACGCAGTACAGGTTTTCCAAAAGTTGAAAAATGTTTATTCTTGGGACGCAGCCGTCTCGCCCTGAAAAGCAGGCGCTTGAGATCGCTCTCACAGTTAGGAACGCTTGGTGACGTTTGCACACGGCAACAGTTCCGCTCTGGCTTTAGAGCGCGCCTTCCGCATGTCTACATTGTCGACAATGGATTTGAGGGCGCCAAAAAACAAAAAAACAAAACAAAAACGCGGCGTGTGAACGACCCCTTACTCTCTGTAGAACATGTCCCACGAGCAAAGGTTCCATCCAATCATAACGACTTGTTTTACATTTATTAAAATACTTTTTGCGATCAACGACAAAGGAAATTGCGAATGTAAAAATCGTATCACTGTAGCTGAAGTGAGGCCAGAGAATTTCCATTATCAACAATAAGCATATATGCAACATGACGACTCCGAATGGAGCCGTCTTTGAGGCTCCGTGGTTCACTTGGCATGTACAGTATTGCACCTCGCTTGTTTTGGTTTTATTTCATTTTTAAATTTACAATGTGTGTTTACTAGTCGACAGAATGATGCTTAGGTTTTGCGTTAAAATATAGCCTTGTAATTTCATGATTAATGCATGTATGGGGGGGGGGGGGGGGCTTTTAAAACGGCTTCCGCGGTATAAAGACGTGAAGTTCTGGGCTTCAGGTTTGTAGCTTTTCCAGTGTTAGGCTTCAGTTTATTCCCTCTGCCAACGTGATCTCACGACTCAGCGGTTTTTCAAACCTTTTTTTTTTTTTTTTTTGCTCTTACAAACACCGCTGGAAAAGCAACAAATGCTGCTCCGAAAGTACGTGAGAGGATCCCTGAGTCCGCCTGTCCCTTCTCTGTTTTTGTTGTTTGGTTTGTTTTTATATAACCTGAACGTGCGTACGTATGTAAGTTATTACTATTATAGTGACAGCATAAAATCTTGTCTAAATATCTAGCAACATATTCCTTGTGAGAGTGCTTTGGGAAAAAAAAAGAAAAGAAAATATTATGCATCAGATCAAGTCCTAGTGTAAAGATGACAATGAGCAATAAATTGAAGATCATTTTTTATTGAATGTTTTACAAAAAACATTTATCTTACTGAATAAAGTAGAAGATTTTTAGACAACTTGGTTGGTGTTTGTGTGTGTTTTGTATCGACCTGTGCAAGTGAAACAAGTGTACAACATGTTCCAGACCTGTGTACCACTGCCTGGTGTACATCTTCAATATTGTTGGTGATTTTAATTTCTTTCATTGCGGGGGGGAAAAAAAAGCACTAATGCAGTCTCCGTGTCGACCGAAAAATGACATCAGCAGGACAGATGTGCCACAAGATTGGGTTATTTCGTTTTATTTGTCAAATAATGCGAAATAACCCAGAAAAAGAGAAAAGGTCAGGCACACATAGCGACATGTTTCACAATATACTCAAAGGCAGCAGCTGCAGACGCAGGAATATACTCAACTGGTGAATAAGAGTTATACTCCACCTAAAAGGTATCAAAGGTATCAAAGGCAGCTAAATACACACCTCAACTAATGAGTGTGTGACCCTTGGAATAATTGACAATTAGTTTTTTTTTACACTTCTATAATGTAAAAGATCAACAGAAGATAAATGTATTAGACAGATGTTAGACATGTGTTTAAATGATTTGCACCATCTCAACACAGAATACCCTGAAAACAATGCAATTGACGTGTCTATTATACAAAGGCTAAATAAACACGGCTTCTGATTACCGTATTTAAAATATGGAATTTGTTAGATTAGGTATAGAACATGCTCTATGAACTATTTTAGATTAAAAAAACACAATATTCTTTGTTGAACTATGAAGCCTTTTGTAAAAATATGATGATTTAATTGAATACATTTGGAAACTTTTCACAGACCCCTCTGGTAGAGGGCTACGGACTCGTTGGGGTCTGAGCTGATGCATCCAAATGGTCGGCTTGCGTCTCTATATTACAATCATTTAATTGGACGCAACATTAGTATGATTGCATGATGAGTCACCAGAAATTTTTTTGTAATCATTTTCCAGGTAATGACGATGTCTAAACCTCTAAACCCAGATAGCCTCAAACAAATGATAAAGAAAGGAGCTTTCAATAAACTGCCAATGCTCTTGGTTTTTATGACATTCTAGCATTCGTGGTCTGGGTCTTAAGTCAGTTGACGATCTCGCTAAATAGCTGCAATGGTAAGCTGTCACAAAATAGTTTGTTTTTTAAGGTAGGAGAATGCTACCCTTCAACTGTTGCCATGCCACTGGTTCAACGCCGCATTAATCCCAACCATTTCCCAACGGACCCAAACCCCATTTGTCCGAGAGACAGTTATCTCAAAAATAAATGCCCGTTTGCACCCGAATGCAAACTCTCCCTGCAACAACAAAAAAAAACACGTGGTTAATAAATTAGGCAGAATGACGTCATCGGACCTTCCTTGTCACAGTATTTTGTTTCACTCCTCAAGCCTAAACCTAACCAACCCAACCAACAAAGGCAACGAGTACAAGTCAATCAGAGGCAGAGTAGGGAGGGTCCTTCCCTGCTTCGCTGTTCCTCGCTGTTCGGTGACCTCAGTCTGCGTAACAATTAGCTGCGTGCTTCTGTTTGTTTCAGGGACACAATTTTTTATTTGTTTTAAGGTCAACAGGCTGTCGGACAAATGGGCTTTCAGTACAATGGGGACTTTTTCTGACTATTGGGGTATCGGGGACTATTGGGCTAACCCTAACCCTAACCCTTGACATTCCACCTCACTAACCGCCGATGGCAAACTATTTCTCCGGGGGGAGACCCTCTGCTCTCCTGCTGGCAAGAAGTCTGCCAGCGGCGGGGAGTGAGCGGTACAATGACAGCATAGACTGCATAAGTGGAAGTAGTCAGCGTGACATCACCTACTGGTTTGTGGACCGCTGTTATGAAGCCGCAAGTGCGTTGATTTCGCCGTTGCCATCTTGGATTGTGGCCATCGCCATGTTGTTTGCAACCAATGATCGTAAGTTTCCATATTTGGAGTGCGGAGGAGTGACATAGAGCTGGAGGTTGCCACCTTGGTGGTAGCTCACATTGAGAAAGTAGAGAAGAAAGTCAAATGGGGCGTTCTTGTTCCCCACGAGCCAATCAAAGCGGCGCACACTACGCCGCCGGCTGCTATCAGACTCTACTGCTTTTTTTTCCTGCCACTTGCCTTTTAGCTGTGCTTCGATATTATGCGAGCCAGAGGATCTGCAGTTCTTCGGCTCGTGACGGTGAAGTTTTCATTTGTTAACTTACAGTTTTTCCCTTTGCCTCCTATAGCAGCTCTGGCTCCGGGATATGTATGCAAAACCATTAAGTTCAAATGTGCAAGAGACAACAAAGAAAGAGAGAGAAATGAGTGATAGACCGAGAGACCTGGGGGGGGGGGGGGGATAAAAGAGACGGAGGAAGATAGGAGCTCGGGACAGATGGTGCTATAGAAGACTACACTCAAGGGTAAGATGGAAAGCTGCAATCTCTCCCCCTCCTTCCCCTCCACTGCTTCTTGTAACTCATGAATAATAGAAAACTGGAGATATACGAGGGCTCTCACTTTCTTCACCCTGTCAGTGCCTCTAGTCACTTTCTCTTTTCTCTCTCTATACCTTTTTCCTCCATCTCTTCCCTCTCACTTTCTCTCCCAATATTAATCCTCGGTTTGCTGTGAGGAAAATGTATGTAGCAACAAGAACTAAAGAAATATATTGCCTAAAGGTCTGGGGATTACAGCATATAACCTTGGGCCTATGTAAGTTTTGAAAGAAAAAAAAAAATAACACCTTCCAACATCCTTCCTCATACAAACAAAAAGTCAAATTCATAAGCAATAAAACACAACTTTGCTCAATCCTATATACTCAGGGGCTTTGCTGCTCTGGCCTCACGTCTGGTACGATATTAGCACATTGTGGCTAATGTCAGCTAACTCCAGATCACCGATACTGTTGTTGTGACTCACTTTTAAACACCTGTATAATGACTTAAAAGCATCAGGCAAATGTCATCCTATGAAGAAAACAAACAAGTAAATCACTTTTTATTTCCCTAGAACAGGAGCACAAAACATGTTATGATAAATGCTCCCATATGGTGAACGTTTTGTAATTGCAATCTGAAGTTGAGGAAATATCTAAATTATTTAACTAAAACAAATAAAAAAAACTTAACTAAAAGGTCTGCTTACTAGCTCTTTCCGGAGCTTTTCACCATATCTCACAAGTCACAAGACAAATTTGCCAAACTGCAGTTCCCACAGTCAAAAATAAACTTTCACCTGCAACAATATAACTTACACTTTATTTAAGACTTACTACCTGACCAAATTCATTTATAACATTTTATAAAAAATGTTTATTTTTCTGAGAGTTGGCTTTATTGAAGAGTCATTTTTATAATATAAGTGTTAACTTTTGCCTGTCTCCTACATAAATGACATTCCCACACATGATTTCTCCTGGGTTAGGCTGACAGTTTAAAACACGTGGTTAACGTCAACGTCATAGTTTGGTTTAACATAGGTATGTTTGTTATGTTATTCAAATAACGGACGCAAAGTAAAATGAGTCAACATTGACTTTTGGTGTTACACGG
>NW_027176342.1:196392-199592 GCF_023349555.1 Cebidichthys violaceus | reverse complement strand
TAAGAACAATACAGTAAAAAGCTCTGTGATATTTCTGTGATAGTTTCACGAGTGTTAACAAGTTTGGGCAAAGTACCGCTGCGAGGGGAAGGGAGGGAACGTCAGGAGCAGTGGAGGATGGGTAACGGCAGCTGAGTGTTAGGTGGGGGGGGGGGGTCCATCAATCTCTCTCTGAACAACCCTCTCACACGGGGGGGGGGGGGGGGGGGGGGGCTTCCTGTTGCGGTCGAGGCTCAGAAACAGAACGAGAGAAAAAGATTTCTTTGGGTTTCTTCAGTTGGTCTCGATGATCGGCTGAAGCATCACTTTGTTTACAGGAGGTCATCAGGTGACGTGTTGTTATACGTCCTTCAAAGGAAACCCATTCACTGCAGAAACACATACGTTCTAGTGTCAGCTCTTTGTTCATTTAAATGATAATCATCCAGGTGTCTTTTGCATCAGTTTATTCACATTTACCCCCAAAAACGTTGGTGTTTTTAAGAGAATTTAAAATGAGTTTGAAGGATTGTTGTTGGTCCGTCTCTTAAAAGTGTATTTAATGCATTTTTAGTGACTTTAAAGGAGACAAAGTGTGTTTTTCAGGTTAAAATGATGTTGATTTGCAAAAACAATTAACAAGTTTTACTGCAAAAATGGAGGAAATGCGTCAAATCTATTTTAAACAGATCAGAGACGATACACTGCATGTCAGAAGTTTAAGATTAAACAATTAAAAAGGAATTAAGACGATAAAATATATATTTTTAGTCTGATTCTGTACAATGTTCAGCACACAGAATGAGATGTTTTGGTATTTGTTCATTTATTGATATTAGTTAATGCTCAACACTGACATTTAAAAAATGTACATCGTGCCAGAAATTAACAAAAATATTGTGAAGTGATTTAAATCAGTAGAATCTTAAAGGAAAATATTTAAAGTATGTATATTTATCAAAATAATAGATAAAACCAGTAATACATGAATAAACTCTTCTATCACACATTAAGTTTAAATGTTGTGTTTAAGTGCTGTGTTCTGTACAGTATTAACATATTGTTAAACCACCTGTATAGTTCATATACTTCACTTTGTTCTATAACATAGTTTGAGTCATTTTAAAAGTATTCGGATGAAACTGCTGCAGCTAAAAACTTGATGTTAAGCTGACTGAAGCTAATTAGCTTTGGATGCTAGCACCACTGTTAGCCCTCTTGTGTTAATGAGGTCAGTGGTACGAAGGTCGCTAAGCTAACCTGATGCTAGCAATAAGTGTGTGGTTTTTAAGTGTCTTCTAAACCAAACTGAATTAAACTTTTACTTAGATTACACAGGAGGAAGCTGTTTTTTTATTAGGATGACATTGAATTGACGGTGAAGTTGGTGATAGTGGGTCAAAGTGGAACTAAGAGGCTCACTTGGCGCTGGTTGAATGTTTGTTTTAAAGAAATGTTGACTGGAATCTGGTTGTTCCCGTTCGTCTTTGAGGGCGTTGCGCTGAACGTCTGCATGCATGCGAGGCCTGAATGAGATGAAAAGAGAGCGACAGTTAGGAGGAGGTAATAAATAGCCAACATATGGTCACTGGATCCTGTATCCCTCCCCCATCCATCCCTATCTATCGCCCCCATACATCCCTCCATCCCTCACCTCGTGTCTGCTAAACACAGACTGTTAGCTGACACCCGGGACAAATATCCCACCTAGAGATATAAAAATAAATGCAGAAGGTTAGCTTTAAAAGAATGGAGGAAGAGTTGGAAGCAGAAAGATGTGGCCGAGTCCTGCAGGATGTTTGCTTTCTACAGCAGGTGTCGGTTTTGTCAGTTTGCCTCTGGCTCTCTGCCCTTGTGGGGCTGTAAATGATGCTAACCGGCTACTCGGGCCTGCTAACGTTACTTAGCTTAGAGCAAATGGGGGGGGTAACAGTTTGGTCCAGCAGGAAAAATAAGTAATTTATTTGGCAAATAAACATTTAAACTGTGGCTCAGCAATAACAACACTTGCATTCAGGGGCTAACCCGATGGTTAAGCTAACCAAAAAAGTGCTGACTCACTGCCTGTGCTAAGTTAGACCTAATTTAGAGTATAATGCTCTAAATTGACAGAAATTATTTGATTAACCGATAAATTGAAAACATTTTCACACTGAACACAACATGGTTTTGAACAAATACACCCCGACGTACTACAGAATGGTAGTTAGCCTCTAGAGATAGCGTCTAAACTCAGTCCAACAATGCTAACGCTGTTGAGAAATACCAACTAGCTAGCCGAGCATTAGCTAATCCCATTTAGCCCAGCAGTGCCACGCAATGCTAGTTTATTAGCTTTAAAAGCTGCTAGCATCCCAAACGATGCTACTCCGTTAGAGTTAGCATAAATAAGATTATTATAAAATGTTAAAATTTGAGTTCAGTTACAACTTCATGTTAACGTATCAAAATGCTAACTCAGTCTACTAAGCAGTTAGCATTGTTGTGACATTTTGGAAACGCACTGATCAATCAGTTCAATAAAACAAAACATTTTAGCACCGATGCTAGCTAGGCCGCTAAAGTGTGCTAAGTAGCTACTGCTAACACAATGTAGCACAGTGTCAGCTACCTCAGCTACTAACATGAGATAAAAACAGGGTTATTTCACGATTTGTTGGTTGTTTAAGCAGAATAAATAATAATAATATCAAGAGACAATACTTTAATTTATATCAACTATTGAATAAATGAAATATTTAATTATGTGGATAAACAAGTCATTTGTGACCCAAACACTTGAACACGCTGAGTTTTTTATTGCTGGTGAAGTGATAGAGACGTGAAGCTCGGCCCGGCTGTGACTCTGCAGTCCAGATTTTATGTTCCAGCTGTCACGTCAGATGAGAGCAGGATTTATGGGGGTCAGGTGACGGGAAACTCTTTCAGACTCTCCCTCCATCCCTCCATCCCTTCATCCATCCCTGTAATGACTGACTGTCACTGGGTTACATCTTCACACAGGTGCCACACACAGTAGGAGGTTGTGAAATCATTGACCTCAGTGTGACTGAGCAAGAAACGAAATGGGAAACTAAACTCCTTCAGCTGGCTTTTCACTTGATCTCTTTCACTTTATTTATTTATTTTAAACACAAATTGACGTGTGGTAACCGGCCAAACTACCCGGTCGTCTCCTAAAATCTCAGACAGAGTTGAATACCATTTGTCCCGTAGTAGTC
>NW_027176342.1:188892-193892 GCF_023349555.1 Cebidichthys violaceus | reverse complement strand
GTGTGTGTGTGTGTGTGTGTGTGTGTGTGTGTGTGTATATATGTATGTATATGTAATATATTTAAAAACTCTTCATCTTTGCTGCTGCATCCATTCAAAACTGCATCAACGTTTCTCATCCTGTTAGAATCTCCTCTCTTCAAACGTTCTGTTTCTCTCCTCTTCCTTCTTCTTTTAGTTTTTCTTTCTTTGAACGAGAAGGAATGTCACACACACACATACACACACACACACACACACACACACACACACACACACACACACACACCCTCTCTCTCTCTCTGAGCTGGAGGAGGAAGTGGCTCTGGAGAGCGTCTTCCTGTGGGGGCTGCCAAACAGGAAACAGTAATTGCCTCTTCTCCTCCTTTTTTTTCTTCTTCTCCTCCTTCTGCTTCTTCTCCTCCTCCTCCTCCTCCTCTTTCTTCTTCTTCTCCTTCTACTCCTCTGCTTCTTCTCCTTTTTCTTCCTCCTCCTCCTCTTCCTCCTCCTCCTCTTTGAGAATACAACTGTTTGTATCTTCTCTGCTCCTTCATCGTCTCTCTCCTCCTCCTCATTAACCTTCTCTAGCTGGACTAGACCTCCTCTCTGTGAGACAGGTGTCACCTCCTTTTCTTTTCATCTTTAAATATCTTCTTTGTTTTTGTTTTCTGTCTGTTTATAGTTTAATAATCATTATTTCTGTTCAGTTATTAATAGACATGATTTACACACTTAATAGTTCACTTCTGTAGAAACTTAAAGGCTTTTCATGTTTCCTCTCCTATTTTCTGTTCTTGTTTCCTCTCATCTCATCTCCTTGTTTCCTATCTTCTCTTGTCTCCTTGTTTCCTCTTCTTCTCTCATCTTTCCTTCCATCCTTCCTTTAACTCCAACACTGTATCCACCATCTTCACTCCTCCCCTTCTCCCTCCATCCCTACACTTAATCTCCCCCTTCTCTCCTTGTCAATCCCTCCTCTCCATCCTTCCTCCTCCTCCTCCTCCTCCTCCTCCTCTTGCAGCGTCTGTTGTAAAATGTTTGAACGAGTATTCTAAAAGATCTTTGATGTTTTTTAAGTTGTTAATTTATGAATTAAAGTTGTTTGTTCATATTTCAGCAGTCATGGAGAACTGCACTGAGGAGCAGCGAGAGGAGGCGAATGAGGAGGAGGCGACGCTAACGGAGGAGAAATCGCTCAAAACCCTCAAAGGTACGCAAATCGACCCTCATTGACAGAGTGACACATCGAATAAAGTACGGCAGTCACAAGACTCTGAAACTTCACCATGCAGCCACCAACGGAGTGATGGAGGAGGAGGAGGAGGAGGAGGAGGCGAGCGGAGGAGAGAAGCTACAGAACGGAGACCGAGGAGGAGGAGGAGTCATGGGAGCAGACGGAGGAGGAGACCTGTCCTCCATCAACGCCATGATGTCAGCGGTGATGTCAGCGACGGGGACCATCAACGGCGGAGGAGAAGGAGGAGAGAGTGGAGTCACCTCGGCCAACTCGTCCACCGGGCCGTCGCCGAGGTAACGTTAAAGGAACATGATGTTTTTATGAATGAAGTGATGATGATGATGATGATGATGATATGTAAACTGACACTTCTTCTTCTTCTCTAACACAAAGCCCCTCCCCCACAAAGTCACTCACAGCGGCCATGAGAGCCCCGCCCAGCCGCAACGCACGACGCACCCAGGTACACACACACACACACACCTTCTTCTTCTTCTATTCTGATTCCAAAAAAAACAACACACAAGACTCATCTCATCTCCTCTCCTTCTTTCCTCTCCTTGTTCCCTCTCATCTCATGTTTCTTCTCCTCTCCTTGTTCCCTCTCCTCTGCTTGTTTCCTCTCTTCTCTCCTTGTTTTCTCTTCTCTCCTTGTTTCCTCCCCTTGTTCCTTCTTATCTCATGTTTCCTCTCCTCTCTTGTCTTCTTGTTTCCTCTCATCTCATCTCCTCTCCTTCTTTCCTCTCCTTGTCTCATCTCCTCTCCTCTTCTTGTTTTCTCTTTTTGTCCTCGTCTCCTCTCTCCTTGTCTCCTCTTGTCTCGTCTACTTCTTTCCTTGCTCCTTGTTCCCTCTCCATCTTTCCTCTCCTCAACTCCTCTCCTCATCTCCTCTCGTTTTTTCCTCCCCTCTCCTTGTCTCCTCTTCTTGTTTCCTCTCCTGTCCTTGTCTCCTTTCTCTTTCTCCACTCCTTGTTTCTTTTCCTACTTTCCCGCCCTTCTTTCCTCTCCTCCTCTTCTTTATTGCCTCACCATTGTGGCACATCTCTCATCTCCCATCATGCATTGTAGCATTCCACGCTGCATCATCACTTCCTGTGGCTGAAACAGGAAAAAGGGAAGTGCTGCTTCCCTGGCTGTGTGAGCGGACGTGTGTGTGTGTGTGTGTGTGTGTGTGTGTGTGTGTGTGTGTGTGTTGTACTGTAAGTGTGTGTATGTGTGTGTGTGTGTGTGTGTGTGTGTGTGTGTGTGTGTGTTGTACTGTAAGTGTGTTTGACTCGGATGATTTTTCCTCTTAAGGTCAAACTGAGGCTGTTTTATTGTCAACAAATCCCATAAAAAGACCAAAACTAAACTGTCCATCTTACTTCCTGTCTCTGTCCGTCTTAATGTGTGTACTTTTGTTTTTTTTCTAGGACACCAAAGACGACAGCTCAGCTTTTATTTGTCCGCTGTGTGACAAAGACTGTCAAACACAACACCAGCTCACCATGCACATCAGACAGGTAAATACTCACAGTACTACTAGTACTACTGCATATATAGAGATGTTAAAAAGAGTAATATAAGTAATGATACTACTACACTAAATCACGCATGAAGAAGACACAGAGGGGACATTCACTGCTGAAATAAACATTGCAAATACTTCTCTTGCTACTACTACTGAACTACTACTACTAATACTGCAGCTTGTAGTACTTCTATCACTACTTGTACTTGTAGTAGTGCTGCTGCATCTTCTCAGTTTAGTTTTAAAGCACCTTTAGACTGTGACACATAAACAATGCTCCAAGTTTACTGCACGTCACACTGTGTGAGGTTGTACACTATTGAGGTACTTGTACTTCACTTGAGTACTTCCATTTGAATCCCATTTGATACTACTCCACTACATTAATCTGACAGTTTAATTAGTTAGCTGTTAAAGTTAGCTGCTAGCTCTGTTAGTTAGCTGTTAAAGTTAGCTGTTAGCTCTGTTAGTTAGCTCTGTTATTTAGCTGTTAAAGTTAGCTGCTAGATCTGTTAGCTAACTGCTAGCTCTGTTAGTTAGCTGTTAAAGTTAGCTGCTAGCTCTGTTAGTTAGCTGTTAAAGTTAGCTGTTAGCTCTGTTAGTTAGCTCTGTTATTTAGCTGTTAAAGTTAGCTGCTAGATCTGTTAGCTAACTGCTAGCTCTGTTAGTTAGCTGTTAAAGTTAGCTGTTAGCTCTGTTAGTTAGCTGTTGAAGTTAGCTGTTAGCTCTATTAGTTAGCTGTTAAAGTTAGCTGTTAGCTCTATTAGTTAGCTGTTAAAGTTAGCTGTTAGCTCTGTTATATATCTGTTAAAGTTAGCTGTTAGCTCTGTTATTTAGCTGTTAAAGTTAGCTGCTAGCTCTGTTATTTATCTGTTAAAGTTAGCTGTTAGCTCTGTTATTTAGCTGTTAAAGTTAGCTGCTAGATCTGTTAGTTAGCTGTTAAAGTTAGGTGTTAGCTCTGTTTGTTAGCTGTTAAAGTTAGCTGTTAGCTCTGTTTGTTAGCTGTTAAAGTTAGCTGCTAGTTCTGTTAGTTAGCTGTTAAAGTTAGCTGTTAGCTCTGTTAGTTAGCTGTTAAAGTTAGCTGTTAGCTCTATTAGTTAGCTGTTAAAGTTAGCTGTTAGCTCTGTTATATATCTGTTAGGGTTAGCTGCTAGCTCTGTTAGTTAGCTCTGTTATTTAGCTGTTAAAGTTAGCTGTTAGCTCTGTTATTTAGCTGTTAAAGTTAGCTGTTACCTCTGTTATTTAGCTGTTAAAGTTAGCTGCTAGCTCTGTTAGTTAGCTGTTAAAGTTAGCTGTTAGCTCTGTTAGTTAGCTGTTAACGTTAGCTGTTATTTAGTCCAGTAGGACTGTGCTGCTAACAGCTGACGTTACTAACTCTCCTCCTTCTGAACACAGATTTGTTGTTCACAAAGTAGCATTATTAGCAAAAAAAAGGATATTAAACTACAGGTGTGTAGTACTAGTTTGCACATGCTCAGTAGCGATCAGGCAGGATGTACAGATCAGGTAGCTTGTGATAACGTAAGATAACGTGATATCTGATCGGCCCATACGCTAATTATAAGCACATGTGAAGTGCTATTACTGCCATGGCTGCTAGTAGTAGTAGTAGTAGTAGTAGTAGTAGTACTTGGTGTGAGTGTCGATGTACTTTCCTCTCTGCAGCACAACGCTGACGCCGGAGCGACGGACCACTCCTGCAGCATCTGTGGGAAGTGTCTGAGCTCGGCCTCGTCGCTGGACCGACACATGCTGGTCCACAGCGGGGAGAGACCCTACAAGTGTAACGTCTGTGGACAGACCTTCACCACCAACGGCAACATGCACAGGTACACACACACACACACACACACACACACACACACACACACACACACACACACACACACACACACACAAAACATGTGACCTCGGGGCACAGGAAGTTAGCGTTTAACCCGGTCCCTAGTCAACCATGATGGGAGCACAAACTGGTCTGTGTGTGTGTGTGTGTGTGTGTGTGTGTGTGTGTGGTGGGGGTTTACACAGGAAGTGGGAAGATGACTTTAAACCATCCATCCCCATCACACACACACACACACACACACACACACACACACACACACACACACACACACACACACACACAGAGAACAACGCCCAGTCATTTATCAGTGAAGTCCAGCCTAAACGGTCTCTGCAGCAGAATGTGTGTGTGTGTGTGTGTGTGTGTGTGTGTGTGTGTGTGTGTGTGTGTGTGTGTGTGTGTGTGTCTTTGGGCTACATATTAATTCA
>NW_027176342.1:171392-183892 GCF_023349555.1 Cebidichthys violaceus | reverse complement strand
CACCCTGACACTGCCCTGAGGTACACACACAATAATTAGCTCATTCCTTAGTTTGTGCTAAGCTAAGCTAGCTTCATTCATTGATTGGTGGCCTTAATGAGAAAGTTTCTCGTACTTTGAATCTATTTTGTCCAAAACTAAAAGTATGTTTACTTTACTTTACTCTATTTTACTTGATTCTACTTTACTTTACTTTATTCTACTTTACTTTATTCTACTTTACTTTACTTGATTCTACTTTACTCTACTTTACTTTATTCTACTGTACTTTACTTTACTTTATTCTACTTTACTCTACTTTACTTTACTTTATTCTACTTTACTTTACTCTACTTTACTTTACTTTATTCTACTTTACTTTACTCTACTTTACTTTACTCTACTTTACTCTACTTTACTTTATTCTACTTTACTTTACTCTACTTTACTCTACTTTACTTTACTCTACTCTACTTTACTTTATTCTACTTTACTCTACTTTACTCTACTTTACTTTACTTTACTTTACTTTACTTTACTCTACTTTACTTTATTCTACTTTACTCTACTTTACTCTACTTTACTTTACTCTACTTTACTTTACTTTATTCTACTTTACTTTACTCTACTTTACTTTACTCTACTTTACTTTACTTTACTCTACTTTACTTTATTCTACTTTACTTTACTCTACTTTACTTTACTCTACTTTACTTTACTTTACTCTACTTTACTTTACTCTACTTTACTTTACTCTACTTTACTTTATTCTACTTTACTTTATTCTACTTTACTTTACTCTACTTTACTCTACTTTACTTTACTTTACTCTACTTTACTTTATTCTACTTTACTTTAAGTGTACTTAACAAAGATGGAGGGATGACATGGGGGTTAATGAGGAGGAGGAAGAGGAGGTTTTAGGACGCGCTCGGTCTGGCCTCGTTGTCATGACTACACCCCCACCCCTCCAGAAAAAACACACAGTCTGTCACCATGGCAACCAAACTCCTAACGAACCCCCCCTCCACACACACACACACACACACACACACACACACACACACACACACACACACACAGAGTTTAAAGTTCATGGAGGAGGAGGAAGAAGATGAAGGAAGAAAAGAAAAGAGAATAAAAAAGAAAGATGAAGAATGGAGGAAAGGAGAAGGAAGGAAGGGAGAAGGACATAAAAGTGTGTCTGTTAGAAAGAAAAAGAAGAACAATTAAAAGAGGAGAAGAGCAGCAGGAGATGAGCTCGTTATGGAGACAAGAATATTTAGCTGTAAGTCCTCACTAATCAGTCTGTAAGAGGATCGGGGGGGGGGGGACAAGGGGAGAGGGAGGGAGAGAGAGAGGGAGAGAGAGAGAGGGAAGGAAGAGGGAAGAAGGGATGGTGAGAGAGAGAGGGAGGAAGAGAGACGAGGGAAGCTAACATTAGCATAGCACACTTTGACTGACCCGAGTCTAGATGAAGTTCTGGGGACGTAGTACCTTCAAAGAGGTCCTGGTTGGAGGGTAGTACTTTGTGAAAGTACACCAGCTTTCAGGGTTTGACGGGATGCTCGTCTCTGATTGGTCGGACATCACTTCATCCATTGAACCAGGAAGTACTCTGTATAAACATCAACAGATGATTTAATGCAGACAATCACACATCAGTAGACAAGGAAACAAGACAACAGTCAGCTAAAGGAACCTTTCAGCTCCTTCAGAAGTCGTCCTGAAACTAAGATGACCACACACACACACACACACACACACACACACACACACACTTGGAGGGTAATTCTCTGGACCTGAGCCAACCTCTGTGGGATTAGCCTGCACTGTCACACACCGGTGTGACACTCAAAAACACACACACACACACACACACACACACTCACCAGAGTGTGAAGAAGAGGAGTGATGGAGGTGGAGGGAGTTCAACAAGTGCTGGTCCACATATGGTCACATTTGTGTGTGTGTGTGTGTGTGTGTGTGTGTGTGTGTGTGTACCCTCCCTCAAAAAAAAAATCCTTATGTCCGAGGGGATTACACACACACACACACACACACACACACAGAGGATGTGATAAGAGTGTGTGACTGTAGCAGACACTGAGCAGCTGTCCTCTCAGCGATTAACAGGAGCAGCACTGCCACCAGGGGTTCACACACACACACACACACACACACACACACACACACACACACACACACACACACACACACACACACACACACACACACATTAATACTTACGTTTAAACTAATTTAAACTGTTTACATTCTTAAACGTTTAAGTCTAAACCTTCAAACAGCACTTTGAAGAAGTGAGGAAGACAACATTATAAAACGTTTTCTGTCGATGGACACTTTATACACGTTTGTAGTTTTGGCATCTTTTGTAAAAAATTAAAACATTTTTGTTGAACAATATTTTAGTAAATCTCATAAACAGGTCTTGAGATTTAGTCGTCATCTTTTTCAGTGTTTCAAACAAAAAGAGACCTTTTAACACCATCACTCCTTGCAGGTGTGATCTCTGCTGCCTGTCCTTCCGAACTCACCGAGGTTTGTTGCGTCACAACGCCGCGGTGCACAAGCTCCTCCCCCAGGACCCCAGCGGACGGCCCTTCATCCAGAACAACCCGTCCATCCCCACCGGCTTCAACGACCTCGCCTTCATCGACTTCTCCTGCAAGAAGTTCGCTCACATCGCGCAGGTACCGATCGCCGGTTATCTATCGGGCTCTAGAACGCACCGTCGGGTTTTAAAGGGTCAGAATTAAGTGGACTCTCTTTAAACCCCCTTCCCCCCTCTCTGCAGGTCTGGTGTGAGACAAACCTTCGTCGCTGTATCAGCAAGTTCCACCGGTTCGTCTGCGATTGCTGCGACAAGGCGTTCCCGCTCCGCTCCGCTCTGGACCTCCATAAAACCATCTCGCACCCAGACAAACCCTCTGACACACGGGACATGGAGATTGAGGAGATTGAGGAGGAGATTGAGGAGGAGGAGGAGGAAGAAGAGGAGGAAGAAGAAGAAGAAGAGGAGGAGGAGGAAGATGGAGCTGCAGAAAACGGCGTCGACAGACCAGATGTTGAGAAAAAAGCCTCGGAGCAGCACAGCTTCCTGGAGGCGTTGGGTCTCCGGCACGTTTCTAAGGTAATTTATTTTCACATTTCTTTCTCTCCATGATGTTGATTTTTCAAAATAAAAGTCCTGCTCCTCTATGGAAACAGAACCATCATGACTAGAAGTAGAGAGAACTAGAACATGTCTTCAGTGAGAACAACACAGTTCCGATGACATCACTCGTTAAGAAGAAGCCACGCAGAGGGACGTGTTCCAGGCTCCGTCCTCTGATGGACGCTGTGTTTGTTTCTCAGGTGAAGTCTGGACCCACGGACGACGAGATCCATCAGGCCCACCTGGACAGCATCAAGGTGATCCACGTGGAGCCGCCGTCCTCCAGCCTGCCCCAGGAGCCGGCCTCGGCCTACCTGTCCGGCGGTCTGGGTCTGACTCTGGGCCTGGGCGGTCTGGCGGCCCTCAGCATCCCGCTGCTGGAGGCCTCTGGCTCCGCCTCCGCCCTGCAGGGCCTCTCCCAGAGGGAGGCCATGAGCCTGCTGTCCCTGCAGCCCTTCCCGAGCGGCTTCCTCCTGCAGCCCGACGGCGGCGGCGCCGCGATCGGCGGCGGCGCCTCGTCGGGGTTCAAACCCGGGGAGGCCGGAGGAGCCGGGCTCATGGAGCTGGCCGACATCCAGCAGATCCTCAGAGTGGCGAGCGCGGCGCCCAATCAGATGGGACTGACGCTCCCGCCGCTGGCCAAAGCTCCAGGATTCGCCGGAGGTCAAGGTGGGTGTCGCCCCCCCCGGAGCTGTCAATCAATCAATCGATCGATCGGCCAATCGGTTAGCTTGTGAAAAGATTTGACGGTAGAATCACCAAAGAAACTCTTGTTTCTTCCTCCTGCAGGTCAAGTCCAGAAGGCGATGCCCCCGTTGAAGCCCAAACCTCCCATCACGCCTCGCTCCAGCCTCACGGCGACGACTCCCCCCCCCCTCCAGAGCTCCCAGCAGGCCTCGCTGGGCTGCATCAGCCCCAGCCTGCCGCCTCCCACCCCGACTCTCTTCAAAACGCCCTCCTCTTCCTCGTCCTCCTCCTCGTCCTCCTCAGCCGGGAACGGAGGGCAGCTGGACGCAGAGTGCATGGGCGACGCCCACACGCCTCTGTCCGATTCGCCGCCGGCCGCCATCACGGCAGGGCACGAGGAGGCGGGGCTTAGCGGGAGAAAGCCGGGAGCCAAAGGCGGGAGCAACGCCGGCTCGACTAAAGGCTCGTTCCCGTGCCGGTTCTGTGACCAGGTGTTCCCCTTCTCCGGCGTACTGCAGGCCCACATGCGCTTCCACCTCGGCATCCTCCCGCACCAGTGCAACATCTGCGACTACGTGGCGCCGGACAAAGCCACGCTGATCCGACACCTGCGGACGCACAGCGGCGAGCGGCCCTACGTCTGCCGCGTCTGCCACTACCCGTTCACCGTGAAGGCCAACTGCGAGCGCCACCTCAGGAAGAAGCACGCCAAGAACTCGAGGAAGGAGATCGAGAGAAACATCAAGTACGTCACCTCCACCACTACGGGCAACCTCGCCGCGCCGATCACCACCACCACCGCCCAGGACACGGAGACGGGCTGCTCCGGAGCCGAGACCACGTGCCGGTTCTGCGGCGAGGACCTGAAGACCTACCGGGCGCTGCAGATCCACCTGCGCACGCACAACGGCTGCCAGAGGAAGCCCTTCGAGTGCCGGCGCTGCGGCGCCGCTTTCCTGGCCAAACGCAACTGCATCCACCACCTGCTGAAGCAGCACCCCGAGGTGCAGGAGAGGGAGATCGAAGACCACATCGCCACGCTGCTCCCCCCCACCGTGACCGCCCCCCGAGCAGCTCCGACGACGCAGAACGGGATCGGTCAGCCTTCGATTACGGCGCTCCACGCCGTGAAGGTGGAGGAGCTGACCAACGCGGTTTACGCCGCCGACCTTGACCAACCGCTGGACTTCTCCGCCAAGGGTCGCGGTGCCGGTGCTGGCGGCAGCGGCGGCAGCGCCGGCGGCAGCCTGGCGGGGTCCCCCGGGGTCAAACTGGAGAGCGTCTCCCCAAACTTCGACTGCTCCGTCCTGGACCAGCCCATCGACCTGTCCGTCCCCAGCAAGAGGCAGCGGAGGGGGGAGGAGCGGGAGACGAGGGAGAAGAGGGAGATCAAGGTGGAGCCCAGCGGCAGCAGCATCGTGGAGCAGCAGGCTCTCGCTCTGTCCAAGGAGGAGAAGGCGGCGAGCGTCCTGCCTCCTCTGCACCCCCACCCACAGCTGGGCTGCTACCAGCTCCCCCCTGGATCCACCCCTCCCCCGGCCTCCCTCCCCAACTCCGCCCGAGCCCAGCGCCTCAAACCCTTGCTCCCCAAACCGCCCTCCGCCTCGCCCTCCTCCTCCTCCTCCTCCTCCGCCCTCAAGGAGCTCCCCCCTCTGGCCTCCATCGCTCAGATCATCCACTCCGTCTCCGGAGTGCCAGACCTGCTGAAGAGGGAGGAGGTGAAACCCGTCGCTCCGTCTCCGGTCGACTCGGCTGCAGACGTCCCGGGACCCTCGTCTGTCCTGGAGACGCAGAGCGAGGAACCGTCTGAGGGCTCCTCCAGGTCTGTGAGCTTCATTCATAACTAATCAGTTCAAATAACTTCATATGTTTAACTTTAGCAGGATAAAACTGTAAATGAGGAACCAAAGAGAGACAGTTGTAGGAAAAAGAAAGTCTTCTAACTTCCTGTTTGGTTCCTACTTTTCTCTGTAAACACATCTACATGGTAGATTCCTGATTCTACCACCAGGTGGCACCAAAGCACAATAAACAGAATGTGTTATTGTGCGTTTGTCCAACAGAAAGCGGTCCAGGAAGAAGCATGCTGCTCTGGCGGTGAAGGAGAAGGCCGTCCTGAGCGGCGGCATCGACCTGGAGTCCAGCGGCGAGTTCGCCAGCGTGGAGAAGATGCTCGCCACCACCGACGCCAACAAGTTCAGCACCTACCTGCAGACCGGAGCTGCAGACCTGGGAGGAAAGAGAGGTGAGAGGAAGGACAGCTGAGCTCAGGTGTGATGATTCAAAACAAAAAGAACCCTGAGGCTAAAAACCCTCTCTCTCCCCGTGAACAGACGTAGACCGAGCAGGAGGAGGCGAGGACAAGGAGGGAGGAGCCAGGGAGGAGGCGAAGCCGGCGGCGGTGGGGCCGCAGTCCAAAGGGAAGAAGAACGCCTACTCCAACTCGGTCCAGAAGATGACCTGCCCCTTCTGCCCACGAGTGTTCCCCTGGGCCAGCTCTCTGCAGAGACACATGCTGACCCACACCGGTACACACACACACACACACACACACACACACACACACACACACACACACACACACACACACACAACCACACACACACACAACCACACACACACACACACACACACACACACACACACACACACACACAACCACACACAACCACACACACACACAACCACACACACACACAACCACACACACACACACACACACACACACACACACACACACACACACAACCACACACAACCACACACACACACACACACACACACACACACACACAACCAACCAACCACACACACACACACACACACACACACACACACACACACAACCACACACACACACACACACACACACACACACACACACAACCACACACAACCACACACACACACACACACACACACACACACACACACAACCACACACACACACACACACACACTTCATGCACCACTCTTACTTCTGTGTCCACATGTGTTCTATTTGTTAATTTGTTTACTGTAATTAACTAATTTTTTTGGAAAAAGTTCACGAAAAACAAGTTTAATTTCAAAATAAGAGCGCTGTTGGCCAGACGTTCGTCCCGCTGAATCCTCCTCCGTCTCTCTCCTCAGGTCAGAAACCGTTCCCATGTCCCAAGTGCGACGCCTTTTTCTCCACCAAATCCAACTGTGAGCGCCACCTGCTGAGGAAGCACGGCGTGACGCACCGAACGCTGCGGCGCAACGGCGCCCTCGGCAAGAAGGACGGAGACGAAGGATCACACGAGAGCGCAGGTCAGAGACGCCAACGTCCACGTTTAACATTTAATGAGACGGAGTTTAAGATTCAAGCTGTGAGATCCAGAAGTTTTAGTAATTTAAATTAGTCTTCATTTTATTCAGTTTTTTTACTGCGGTTTCTTTTCTTTAACACGTTTTATTGATTTTATTATTATTAGTCACCCTTTAAAACAAAAAAGAGAAAAAAATATTTTAATAATTACATATTTAATTAATAAATTAATAAATAATAATTGATTACTATTAATTAAATAGTTCATAATTTAGGTGAAGTAAAAGTAATTTTTTGTCTCACGAGTCCTGATTTTCTCCCTGATCAATATTGTATATTAGTTGTATTGGTTATATATTGGTTATATATTGGTTGTATATTGGTTATATATTGGTTATATATTGGTTATATATTGGTTGTGTATTGGTTGTGTATTGGTTGTGTATTGGTTATATATTGGTTGTATATTGGTTATATATTGGTTATATATTAGTTGTGTATTGGTTGTGTATTGGTTGTGTATTGGTTGTATTGATCGTGTTGTTGTTGTTGTTGTTGTCCCACAGAGAGTCAGTCAGAAACGGAGCAGATGGCACCAGAAGCACAAGATCTCAGCAGCGTCAACACCTCCACCGACTCAGGCTCCGCCCCCATGTCGGATAGCCCCGCCCCCTCTGACCAACAGGAGGCGGATTCCGCACAGTCGAGCCCCGCCCACAAACCAAGCCGCGGTTAGTCCGTCAGGGGAAAAAAGACGATTAATCGATTAGTCAGATCATTAACAGTTAATATGCAAATTATTTCCAGAATATTTATCTCAATGTTCTGACATTTAATCGACTGTTAATCAAGAAAATATTGATTAACATTAAAAAGTGTTTTTATTCATAAACTAAATTCCTGGAAGATACATTTTGGGTAAATGTACACATTTAGATGTATATTTAGGTGTTTTTATGACGTCTGTTGACACGTTATTAAAGATTTAGGCTCTGAAATGTGTTTTTACGGTGACTGTTTTTACTGCATGTTATTCCCGTCTCTCACATTTCTGCTGTAGACGATCTAATAAAGGCGTAAAATGGCCCAAAAAACTTTATTTGAGTTTTTTCTAATCATAACTAGAAGTTAGGTGTCATATTTAACGGTATTTGTATTACAGAAGCTTTCATTTATTGTTACACACCTTGATTTAGTTGCATTATTGTTCTTGCTGCAGGTTGCAGTCCGGGTGCAGACCAGCAGGATTCAGACGCCTCAGAGCAGCCGGACCAGCAGGGGGCGCCAGAGACCAGAGCAGCACCGGGGAGACATCCTCCACAGAGCAGCAAGGTAACGTCACCTGAGCTCTACCTCATCAGAGTTTACCATCATGTTTAAATCACGTGTTTTCGTGTGAGTCGTGTGTTTCCGTGTGAGTTGCGTGTTTCCGTGTGAGTCGTGTGTTTACGTGTGATTTACGTGTGAATCGTGTGTTTACGTGTGATTCACGTGTTTACGTGTGAATCGCGTGTTTACGTATAAATCACGTGTTTCTGTATAAATCACGCGTTTCCGTGTGAATCATGTGTTTACGTATAAATCACGCGTTTCCGTGTGAATCACGTGTTTACGTATAAATCACGTGTTTACGTATAAATCACGTGTTTACGTGTGAATCACGTGTTTACGTATAAATCACGTGTTTACGTGTGAATCACGTGTTTACGTATAAATCACGTGTTTACGTGTGAATCACGTGTTAACGTGTGAATCACGTGTTTCCGTATAAATCACGTGTTTCCGTATAAATCACGTGTTTCCGTATAAATCACGTGTTTCCGTATGAATCACGTGTTTACGTGTAAATCACGTGTTTACGTGTAAATCACGTGTTTCTGTATAAATCACGTGTTTCCGTATAAATCACGTGTTTACATATAAATCACGTGTTTCTGTATAAATCACGTGTTTACGTGTGAATCACGTGTTTACATATAAATCACGTGTTTCTGTATAAATCACGTGTTTCTGTATAAATCACGTATTTACGTGTGAATCACGTGTTTACATATAAATAACGTGTCTCTGTATAAATCACGTGTTTACGTATAAATCACGTGTGAATCACGTGTTTACATGTCCAAGAAAGGATCTGACGTTTCAGGAACCGGCTTTAACCGGATTAATGAAGTGCATATAAACACACTTTGTTACTGGTTTCCAAAAAAAGTTCTTTTAATGCTTTCATGTTCTTTACAGTTTGCACATTCCATCCTCCTAGTTTTAAACAACACACAGCTCTTTTAATAATAATAATAATAACAACAAAAGATATATTTTCCTTTTCTTTTTGTAGATTTGCAAACGATTGTTCATTTCAGATTTTTGGACTTGTTGGGTCCTTGTTCTTTCTTCTCTTTAGCTCTGTTTGTTGTGACCGTTCAGAGGTCAATGGTTCTGGTTCTGGTTCTGTGACGTCGTTCGCTCATTCAAGGCTTTTGAGTCCCAAAGAAAACGGGAGTCCTGACCTTTTTCATCTCCCTTGAACGTCTTTCTGTTGTCGTAGTTTGATCATGACAGAATGTGATCTGAGTGAAGCGTGTGGGAACACTCAGACGGATGTGGTTGTGATGAACCTCTCGTTCTCTGACGTTCTCTGACGTTCTCTGACGTTCTCCTCAGGTGGACAGCACAGACGATGACGACTGTCACAGCAACAAGAGTCTGGACCTGAACTTCGGCAAAAAGCTCATCGACTTCAAGCTCTCCACGTCCTCGGGCCCGGCTCAGGAAGAACAACCTGCATCCTCCTCGTCCTCCTCCTCCTCATCCTCTACCTCTGCTCCACAAGTAGCACCAGAGAGCCAAGAGAAGGAGAAAGGAGCTACAGCCACCTCCTCCTCCTCCAGCAGCCCGGCGGCGAAGCAGCAGCCGGAGTACAAACACGTGTGTCGAGTGTGTAAGAAGAGCTTCCGCTACGCCACCACGCTCGCTCGCCATGAGAGGGCGCACCTCTCCGAGGAGACGCCGCCACCGCCGGAGGAGGAGAAGCCGCCGGCGAAAGAGGAGGCGACGGAGAGCAAAACACCGACAAAGGAGGAGGAAGAGGTGGAGGAGAAAGGAGGGGAGGAGGAGGAGGAGCAGAAGACGGAGGTGGAGGTGGAAGAAGCAGGAGCGGTGAGCGAGGGAGGGGAGAGCGGCGAGTCGGAGGAGGAGGAGAAGGAGAAGGAGGAGAGGAGCGACGAGGAGGCGTCGGAACCAAAGAGTTTGGAGGGAGGAGAGGCGACAGGAAGACGACTGGACAAGAGGAAGAAGATCTGTAACGTCTGTGGGAAGAGGTTCTGGTCTCTGCAGGACCTGACCCGACACATGAGGTCCCACACAGGTATTCATCTGCTTCTATATTTCATCCAAGTTATCTGTAGTTTCTCTTTATATTTATTAATTTTTTGTTCATTTAAACATGTTATTATTTATTTTATTGATTTATTCATATTATACAGCATTTATTTCAGTCTTTACTTTTTATACTTTATTTATATATATTTTTTATTAATTTGAGTTTATTTAATTTTTGTGCTTTACAATTTTATTTTATTAATTAATATTCATTAATAGTATTTTTTTATTCCCCCCCCTCTGTGCCCCTCCAGGTGAGCGGCCCTACAAGTGTCAAACCTGCGAGCGGACCTTCACCCTGAAGCACAGCCTGGTCCGCCACCAGAGGATCCACCTGAAGCCCCGCGGAGCCGACGGAGCCGACGGAGCCGACGGAGCCTCGGCCGCCAACGACGACGCCAGCGAGGACGGAGACTCCTGCGCGCCGACGCCGCCCTCCACCTGCCCGCCGTCAGAGAACGAGAGCGAGAGACTCAAGGAGCTGGAGGAGGAAGAGGAAGAAGAGGAAGAGGAGGAGGCAGCAGACACGCTGGAGGAAGAAACCCCTGAAAAACAAGCTGGTGTGGATTCAGAACCACCAACGACCATCACCTCTGAAGACCCGGCTGAGCTTCCTGCAGAGTCGACACCACAACAGCAACAACAACAACAACAACAACAACAACAACAACAACAATCCTCCGCCGACACGACTCCCAGCCAACAAGCTACTGACACAAAGACAACTACT
Source organism: Cebidichthys violaceus (assembly GCF_023349555.1). NCBI lineage: Eukaryota > Metazoa > Chordata > Actinopteri > Perciformes > Stichaeidae > Cebidichthys > Cebidichthys violaceus. The sequence continues at coordinate 172,645 of NW_027176342.1, read as the reverse complement.
AACGACGACGACGGCGACCTGAAGTCGGCGTCCGAATCGAACGTCTCCAAAGACCCCTCCCCCTCCTCCCCATCGTCCTCCGGCTCTCCCCCAGAGGAGTCCGCACCTGCTGCCCCAGCAGAGGGCTTCATCCAGGGGCTTCTGGAGATCCACACCAAGCCCCCTCCTCTGGAGCACATGCTGCCCAACGGAGAGCCTCCTCTGGTGGGGGCAGACTAAGGGTAGACCCCCCACCACCACCCTGGCTGTTCAAACCAACGTCACCACAGTGCCATACGACGGAGAGACGCTACACCATTGATGATAATGATGATGCAAAAAAAAAAAAAAGCCCGGGAAAAACTTTTTTTGATAGAAAGACGAAAACCTTGTTTTCTTGAAGTGCCTTAACTACTAGTCCGACTTCTACCAGATGTTTTTTGCTAAATCTTTATCCGCATTATTACGGAGGGATGGATCTAATTTTTATAGCTTTTTATGATGACAATAAATTTGCATTATTATTATTATTTCTTTTTTTTTGTGCGGGGAATCTATATTTCAGCAATAAAATTAAAATAAAAAAAGAATAAAGTTATGATTTATTATTGTTTGTAGATTCTGTTTGAGGATTGATGATCAATTTATGAGGTGCCGAAGGAGACGGACGAAGACCGAGATGGACTTATGTATTTAAATCACAGCTAGGCTCCGCCCCCAACATTTAAAAACCAGCTTCAGATCTTCAGAGAGCGGACTAGTGAGCGGGGGGGAACCTGTTTTTTTGTTATTTTTTGTCCGCCAGCTTTTTGTAAAAAATAATCCACCAGTCACTTCTCCGGCTCCACCGGACGTTTTTAGATATTATTTTTGCATAAAATCAAACTGGTCGAAACCCAGTTTCACCAGCAACGTGACGACTTCCACCCGGTGGCTGGTGGACGCTTCTTACTGTGCGACAAAAGGAAGCTTTTTTTTTGTAACTGGAATAAAAGAAACACCCCCCCGCCTCGTCCGTCTCTCTGCTGGCTCACAAAAAAACTCACAAAAACATTCACGAACTTGTCGAAGTCGCATCTTTGTGAACGGGGGGTGGTGGGGGGGGCAGATATAGTGTTGATCATGTTTGTTTTTTAAACCAATCGCACTATTGACCCCTTCAGCCCTCTCAAGCCACCTGTGAGCTGGTGTGTGTTAATATTTTCTCATTCATAATCATTCTCAGTTGATTCCATGTGTGTACAGAGAGTTGAACACGTGATGCTATGATGAAT
>NW_027176342.1:161392-166392 GCF_023349555.1 Cebidichthys violaceus | reverse complement strand
GACTTAATTTTTTTATTACATACTATACTTTGACTGATGATCTCAACAGCTTATTGGAGGAAGAGCCACAGACAGCACACACTTGCACATAATTGTAGTTTAATCCTTTATTAGCTGTACACATTTAGAATATTTCTTCATACAGTTCAGTGCTTTTTTGATTTAAAAACATGAGTGGCGATTGTTAGTTAAACAATAATTAAATCATTATCATAGAAAATAAACATTATTCACGTTTTATGTACAAAATATTCATACAGGCATCCCATCATATGGCGTCCAGTCCGGCCAACCAAAGGTGACACGTCACCTGATCCGCTTACAGTGATTATGTTTCACCATCAAACTGTATTAATAGCAGTTTTAGTTCTATATTCTGATTTATGATACCTATGAAGACCTGTTTATTGATCGTCCTGTTTTAAATGATTGTATCAGTGTCCATGTTTCTGATGTACACATAGACATGCAGCAGGTCGGGATAATTCAACATTAAAGGTGCTAAATTTAATATTCAGAGCATTGATATAGCAGAAACTGGCTATTATCTATGTAAAGATGTAGAGGATGAAGTCTCTCTGTGTGTTGATATCAGAGTTTCTCTGGTCTTTGTTCACATAGCCGGTCGGCCGCATACCATTTAGTGCACGTTAATGTGTTTAGAGACAATAGAAACACTTTAAATTTAGCACCTTTAACCATCATTTTTAACTACTAATAACCAGACATTTAGGAAATGCAGTTTAAATAACAAATACTAAAAAATGAAAATACCCTGACCCTTTAATGCAGATAAATATTCTGATATCAACCCTCAAATCTAAGAACCAAAATGTTCCTTTAAGTTTATATTCAGATTTCCAAAACTCAAAAGATTCCTGTGTGTGTGTGTGTGTGTGTGTGTGTGTGTGTGTGTGTGTGTGTGTGATGACAGCTTTATTATATATTTTATGTTTCCTACTAATGACCTGGATCAGGTGTTAACATGTTTATTTTAACAAACATAAATAACATAAAAGAGACTGACTGATACGAGGTGTATTTAACCCGTAGTGATGGTGATGATGATGATGATGATGATGATGATGATGATGATGATGATGGTTTGTTCCCCGTGTTGGTCTTCTTCTGAACTCACTGTGTGAAGGTGAGTGATCAGTTTGGTTTTGGTCCTGCTGGTTCACACGGTGGACGGTTTCATCAGAGCCTGATCCCCAAACAGCTGCTTGAAGTGAACCACATGCTCCTCACAGTGCTCTCCTGGGGGGGGGGGGGGGGGGGGGGGGCAGAAGGTTACTGAAGCTCACGACCAGTCGGTCCTACAGAGTTAAATATTGAGCTGACGTCAGATCAGTCTCCTCTCACCGGGGTTGAATCCAGGACTTCCTCTGAGCCGCTGGTTCCTCTGCTGGAAGGACCTGAACACGGTGTAGAACAACATCTGGTCTCCGGTCTGTCGAGCCGCGTCCAGGAACTTCCTGGACGACACGTTGTCATGGCCACCTGAAACCAGACCAGGGTTACGCAATCATCCAAACGGACTAATCATGAATCCTAGTTAGTGAAGTTACTACAGCTGTCGTTTTCTAAAATCTAAATTCATTAGTCAAATGTTAAAACTCAACCTAAGAAAACGTGAATGATTTTAGGTTAATTAGAACTCTTGTGGACAAAATGAGTATTACAACTATCAGCAACTTATCCCGACCAAAAACAAACAAAATCACCTGCTTAAGATTTTTCCTTCCGTATGATTTAGTCCAGTTAAAATAATAAGAGATGAAACTAAACATCGACGTACCGACGCTGCGGATGAATCTCAGCGCTCCCAGAACTTGTTGCTTCGACAGCAGAACCTCCACGATCTCATCGTTGGCTGTAGACAGACGCTAAAAACACAAAACTATGTTTAAAACAATGACATTTAAATCAAGTTTGTCTTCATTCAAATAAAGAGTGTTTGATACCTTCGACATGTCAAAAAAAGTCATAAAAAAGTCATAGTATAACATGTCGATTAAAGTCATAGAAGATACCTTCAACATGTCCAGTGAGAGCTGGTGAGCAGGAGGATACGTACTCTCCAGAGACAGAAGCAAACACGCCTGAACACAAAGAAAAGTCATTATTAAAAAGGGAGAAATTAATGATCTTAATTGAGTTAATGTAATATAATATTTTATGAATGAAGATATTTATTTGTATATCTTTGTTTATTTTCTCCAGATTATGCACAAAACAAACTGTAAAACTATATATATTGTACATATTTATTCATGTTTCTTAACTTTGCAGTACTTTTTAATCTTAACTACACCAAAGCAAATTCCTTGTGTGTGAAAACCTCTTTTTACCCAATTTTTTATGTAAGAAAACTAAGATTATAAATCACAAAAGAAACAAAATCACAAGAAAACACGGATCACTTCCAACAATAAAAGGTTCAGGACTTGTTTCAGATAGTTGTACACTATTGTATTAGTATGACTGTCCTTGTTTCAGATAGTTGTACACTATTGTATTAGTATGGCTGTCCTTGTTTCAGATAGTTGTACACTATTGTATTAGTATGACTGTCCTTGTTTCAGATAGTTGTACACTATTGTATTAGTATGGCTGTCCTTGTTTCAGATAGTTGTACACTATTGTATTAGTATGGCTGTCCTTGTTTCAGATAGTTGTACACTATTGTATTAGTATGACTGTCCTTGTTTCAGATAGTTGTACACTATTGTATTAGTATGACTGTCCTTGTTTCAGATAGTTGTACACTATTGTATTAGTATGGCTGTCCTTGTTTCAGATAGTTGTACACTATTGTATTAGTATGGCTGTCCTTGTTTCAGATAGTTGTACACTCTCAGTTTAGGACAGACGGGTTGGACTCACCAGAGGCTTGGAGTCACTGAGGACGTGGTACTGGAGGAACTGGTGCAGCATGTAGAACAGGCTGTGCTGCACCAGCGTCTTTATCACCAACTCATAGAGGTAATGCTGACACACAAAGATTTAATCAGCTGATGATGTCACGCTTTACATCTACGTTTAACATCAAACAGGTGATCATTTGATCGGTTTTACCTGAACGGTGATCTGGAACTGGTTCAGAGAGCGGATGTACTCCATCAGCACCGCGATGATGAACTTATGGGACATGCCCTGCAGAACAAACAGTCAACGACATCTATTAAATATAGAATATATATATATATAAAAAATATATAATATTCTTGTTTTTTCGTTTTTGAAAAATACAGATTCTCTAAACTTTTACCTGGATTTTTTCTGTCAAAATGTGAATATTTTACACCTCAAGACAAAAATTCTTTGTCTGATATTTAAAATTAAAAGTGAAATTATTTTCATCTGAATCAAAACCTCAAAAACTCAAATAATACTCAACTTGAATAAATCGTTTTTGTCTTAAATTAAATAAATGCAGAAGAAGAGTTTTGTTCTGATGTCGTTAAAAACATTCAACGTAAACTAAAGAATTAACTAGTATATAACTAGTATATATAACTAGTATATACCTAGTATAACTAGTATATATAACTAGTATATAACTAGTATATATACCTAGTATATATAACTAGTATATAACTAGTATATATAACTAGTATATAACTAGTATATATAACTAGTATATATAACTAGTATATAACTAGTATATATACCTAGTATATATAACTAGTATATAACTAGTATATATAACTAGTATATCCATATTATGGATTTTAAACGTTATGATCGAAACAGAGATCTTACATATTTTGACGACCTCAGAGTACTAAACCAAGTGATCGGCTTTATTGGTATTTATTAAAACAAGTGACACATCACAGTGTGTCTCTACTCTGGGAGAGAGCTGAGATTGTTTAAACCTGGTTTTCTGAGTATTATAAACTGTTCTCTTTGATCTCTATTCATTCATAAAAACAGTGATTGTTCCTGCTCTACTGATCCTCCATCAGTTAGTGTGTTTGGGTTGTTGTCACACTTCTGTGTTTTAAAGAGTTCATTCAGATTCACTCAATCACAACAAGACACTTTAAGGTTTAGGGCAGAAGTAGAACCAGCAACTCCTGTGATCTGTTTTTATGAATAAGTGTGTATTTGTACCTTCCCCTCCGTGAACGACGACAGGACGTGTGTGTATTTGTGTGTATTTCTTTGTGTATTTGTACCTTCCCCTCCGTGAACGACGACAGGACGTGTGTGTATTTGTGTGTATTTCTTTGTGTATTTGTACCTTCCCCTCCGTGAACGACGACAGGACGTGTGTGTATTTGTGTGTATTTCTTTGTGTATTTGTACCTTCCCCTCCGTGAACGACGACAGGACGTGTGTGTATTTGTGTGTATTTCTTTGTGTATTTGTACCTTCCCCTCCGTGAACGACGACAGGACGTGTGTGTATTTGTGTGTATTTCTTTGTGTATTTGTACCTTCCCCTCCGTGAACGACGACAGGACGTGTGTGTATTTGTGTGTATTTCTTTGTGTATTTGTACCTTCCCCTCCGTGAACGACGACAGGACGTGTGTGTATTTGTGTGTATTTCTTTGTGTATTTGTACCTTCCCCTCCGTGAACGACGACAGGACGTGTGTGTATTTGTGTGTATTTCTTTGTGTATTTGTACCTTCCCCTCCGTGAACGACGACAGGACGTGTGTGTATTTGTGTGTATTTCTTTGTGTATTTGTACCTTCCCCTCCGTGAACGACGACAGGACGTGTGTGTACATGTCTGATTGGTCGACGACCGCCTGAGTTCTGATTGGACGCTTCTGAGCCGCGCTGCCTCGACTCGGACCGGACTCCATCGCCTAAAACATAAACACAAATATCTCAAATACTACACGTACTAATACACAGCGGCTCGGGGGTTAGAGGTACTCTCTCTCACCACCGTGTAGCTCTGCTCCGCCTCCAGGTATTCTTTGTACACCTGGTTGAGTTTGTCGAACACGGTCGCCACGACGGGAAGACTTCCCTTCTC
>NW_027176342.1:101392-153892 GCF_023349555.1 Cebidichthys violaceus | reverse complement strand
AGTAAAACACCTGCAGACAAACAACAGGGAGTAAAACACCTGCAGACAAACAACAGGGAGTAAAACACCTGCAGGCAAAAAACAGGGAGTAAAACACCTGCAGACAAACAACAGGGAGTAAAACACCTGCAGTCAAACAACAGGAAGTAAAACACCTGCAGACAAACAACAGGGAGTAAAACACCTGCAGACAAACAACAGGGAGTAAAACACCTGCAGACCAACAACAGGGAGTAAAACACCTGCAGACAAACAACAGGGAGTAAAACACCTGCAGACAAACAACAGGGAGTAAAACACCTGCAGGATGAAATATGATTAATTTTACAACTAAATATTATATATATATACACTCACTATATTATTATATATACACATGTACACATACAGTGTGGTATTAGTACCTTTACTGTATCAGAGTACACATACAGTGTGGTATTAGTACTTTTACTGTATCAGAGTACACATACAGTGTGGTATTAGTACTTTTACTGTATCAGAGTACACATAGTGTGGTATTAGTACTTTTACTGTATCAGAGTACACATAGTGTGGTATTAGTACTTTTACTGTATCAGAGTACACATACAGTGTGGTATTAGTACTTTTACTGTATCAGAGTACACATAGTGTGGTATTAGTACTTTTACTGTATCAGAGTACACATAGTGTGGTATTAGTACTTTTACTGTATAAGAGTACACATACAGTGTGGTATTAGTACTTTTACTGTATCAGAGTACACATACAGTGTGGTATTAGTACTTTTACTGTATCAGAGTACACATACAGTGTGGTATTAGTACTTTTACTGTATCAGAGTACACATAGTGTGGTATTAGTATCTTTACTGTATCAGAGTACACATACAGTGTGGTATTAGTACTTTTACTGTATCAGAGTACACATACAGTGTGGTATTAGTACTTTTACTGTATCAGAGTACACATACAGTGTAGTATTAGTACTTTTACTGTATCAGAGTACACATAGTGTGGTATTAGTACTTTTACTGTATAAGAGTACACATACAGTGTGGTATTAGTACTTTTACTGTATCAGAGTACACATACAGTGTGGTATTAGTACTTTTACTGTATCAGAGTACACATAGTGTGGTATTAGTACTTTTACTGTATCAGAGTACACATACAGTGTAGTATTCGTACTTTTACTGTATAAGAGTACACATACAGTGTAGTATTAGTACTTTTACTTCAGTAAACGATGTGAATACTTCCTCCACCACTATAATAATGAGTCATAGTAGTTGTCTGTGTATATTTATACATGTTTATATATATATATATATAATATACATATAAAGACACATAACATGTTAGCTAGCTTAGCTCACCTGCTTGTTAGCCTCGTCGAAGAAGACGTTGTTGACGCTCGAGGCGTGTTCGAACTGGACCGGGTTCTCACAGAGCTCCAGGTAGAAGTGAGCCTCACTCATCCTCACAGCTCGCTGTTAGGTGAACAACACGAAACACTGTCGTTCAGAGTCCTGACAGACTACAGCAGCACAGGAGGGACGCTTCACTTCCACGGGCGAAAATAACACTTCCGTCTTCCGGTTTGGGTCTTCAGAATAAAAGCGGAGGATAGATAAGATGAAATAAGTGCAAAATAATATCTATATATTTCATTTTTTTAGTTCATTACATTTCCACATCCCAACTGTTCACTTTAAATATACACTTTAACAACAGATTCATCTTAACATCCTCGTATATTGTTTATCTTACATATTTGTATTTTTTAAACAATGTCTTATAATATTTTACTGTTTATTGTCATTGATTTTGTTAAGAAATCTATATTGATTTTCAAATCCTACCATTATTCTGTTACATATGACAGGAAACGGACTTACGTCACATTTAGAATTTAAACTGTAGGACTTTCATATAAAACTATCAATTTCACATTGTTTACTAAATGATTTTGGTGCGATTTCATATTTGTAGACAATCCTCTTATTCTGAAGGAGTCAGACCGGATGTCTGCTTGTGTTGTTGCTGCTGGGAGTCATGTGACATCTGACGATCACGTGATTCAGAGCAAAACTAGATTTTATCTTTTAAGTCACGTTATAAACAGAACAAACCTTCAAGTGTTTGTCTGACATTATATATTTATATAAAAACAATAAATAAAAAGACAAAGAGAGTTTTATTGTTCATCTTTAATGTCACCACGTGATTCAGTAGAATAAATCCATCATTACATCAGAGAGAAACCTTCATTCTTTATATCCATTTATATTGAGCTTAATATTTATGTTACAACATATTTAAGCATTTAGGCTTTTGTTTTGGTTTATATTTGCTCTTTTTCTTCAGTATAGTTTCTTCTGTTCCATCACAAAAATCTTTCTGCATCATTTCCCTAAATTCATATCGGAGACATGAAGTCAGAATACAAACAGCCCTCTCAGAGTGTGTCACACGGCTCTCGGTACGTATTTTAATCTTCATCACTCGCTGTAATGAAGATCATGAAGATCAGGAGGATGTGAGGCGTGGTCTCTGAGGACGCTCTGACTTCAACATCCAACACGCTGGAGCTCCGCCCACCTGCAGCCAGGAGGCGGAGCTCTGTCAGCCTGTTTTAAAGGAAGCAGTTGGGGGGGGGGGGGAGGGGGATTTTGGAGGAGGAGGAGGAGGCCTCCTTCACTCGTCTCCTCCTCTACAGCTTGTTTTCAACACGGCGGGATCGTGAAGAGGGGGGGGGTTAGTCGTCAGAGTCGGGTTGTAGCGGAGGATCTCCGTCTTCAGAGGAAACAGGAAACGTCTTCTTCCCTCGACGCTGAACGTGATCCTCGTTCCTCTTCTCCAACGCAACAATCTGACACACACACAGACACACACACACACACACACACACACACACACACCATTTAATGGTTTTACTCTAAATTCAGAATGTGTGTGTATATCTGTGTGTGTGTATCAGTATGTGTGTGTGTGTGTGTGTGTGTGTGTGTGTGTGTGTGTGTGTGTGTGTTACCTCAGCTATGAACTCGGCCTCCTCTTCTTCACCAACAGGGATGTTCAGTCCGCTCACCATGTTGAACAGTTCATAAACACTCATCGCCTCACTCACTCCTCTCTTCTGGAAGAACTGTGACACACACACACACACACACACACACACACACACACACACAAGTTTAAATAAATAACTTTATATTAATAAGGTTAAATAAACCTGATTACTTGGGAGACCCAGAATGTATTTCTTTATAATATGAATTAAATTTCTATATTTTGTACCTTTTGGAAGACTCAGATCCTGGTTATTAATGAACTATAATTAATGTTTCCTTTTTATTAGTGACAAATAAATATGACAAATAATTATGAGGCTAAATGTGAATTTAAATATGTTGTAAAACGTAAACAGAACAGAAGAGTTCTGTTGACACTGAAACACGACCTGCTTCTTGATTATGATTCAAACAAAACGTGAAATGAACTTGTTTTAATGATGTTTTCACACTTTTGTTTTTTAAACCACTTTAACTTCACAGACCTTTTGGATCAGAACCTGAGTTCACTTTCATTTCCAGCTTTAGGATTTAATAAACTCTCGTTTACCGTGGCAACGTTCCTGCAGTCCCTGAAGAGGAACTCCAGAGCGTGAGGATGAGTGGGCTCCACCGACTGACCCACGTCAATCAACCACACCTGTCTCACACACACACACAATGAGGAAGAAGAGGAGGAAGGTGAGAGGTGAACAGACAGACGGGTGAAGAGGAGGATCAGAGCAGAGGTTACCTTTCCTTGGTGCCACAGCATGTTGTATTCACTGAGGTCAGCATGAACCAGATTACACTCCTGATACAGCTGCTGCATCACCTGCACAGACACAGAGCCCAACGGCATTCTGGGTAAACGGTAGATTGAACTACTATAATGTAGCATTATAGTAGAAGTGATTTTATATTTGACTTTTGTTCCTCCTGCGGTTGAATGCAGTTATTGTATCAACCAGTACTGATGAAACTGAAGGTGAATCAAATGCTTAGTTGCTGTTGTACTTCTCTGTGAGTACACAGTACACAGTGTAGTACTAGCCGTACGTACATGTAGGACCTGGTAGAAGGCGGCCTTCATGTCCTCGGAGCTCAGCACCACGTCTTTGAGTTTGGGAGCAGGGATGTGGTCTTTACCGATGAACGACATCACCAGGATGTGTTTCTTCAGCAGCACCACCTCCGGACACGGAATCTCTGCCTTCTTCATCCTGAAGAAGCAACAACACAGAGCTTCAAACTGTGACACTTCATCAGAAACATTGTACTCTACTCTCCATGGAGACCAGCAGCATGGAGACCAGCAGCATGAAGACCAGCAGCATGAAGACCAGCAGCAGGAGGGGTCTACCTGGTCAGGTTGTGCATCTCCTTCTCGGCCCACATCCTGATGATCTTCCGTGGGTTCAGCTTGCTGAAGCGGTCGATGAAGCGGTAGTCGTCCTTGATGTAGCGGTCTCGGTTCCTGAACTCGTTGAGCGTCGTCTTGTAGACCTTCAGCACCACTTCGTCTGGAACCGGCTGCTCCTCAAGACTGAAACACAAAGTGGATTCAAACCTCCGGTCTTTGGTTCTGGACTACTGAAGGTGGATTTTAACATCTGGTCTTTGGTTCTGTAGAGAGTCTGTTTCTGCTCCACCCACCTTCCTCCGTTGGCGTGGAAGACCACCGACTCTTTCCCGGTGCTGATGCAGCCGTTGATGTTCTCCAGAACGCCGGCGTTCACCATTTTATACATCAGCAGACGAGTGCGAGGGTCCACCGCTTGTTCCTGAGAGACAGAGATGTTGTTCATAAAACATAAAAGGAAACATTTAACAAACCAAATCAATATCACCAGATCGTTTTCTTTAGACGTGAACCACGCTCGTCCATGTCTACGTACGGCAGTGGAGTGCTCCTTCTTCTCGTGGAGCCTGGCGCTGCGTCTCTGCTCGCTGTAGCAGTGCTGCTTCAGGGAGTTGAACACCTGGTTGGACAACTTCAGGTCCATCCCCAACCCGTCACCCACGTGGACCTCTGGAGCAAACTGAGGACGAGATCAAATCAGACACAAATCTGCACCTGTTAGAGCTCCAACATGGAGATGAAGCCGCTTCTTAAAGGTGAACAAACACTACTGAACATAAACTGTCTCACGTTGTCCATGCGAGCCGTGTTCTTGCGTCCACAGGTCACCTCGTCGTGTTTGGTGGTGATGTTCTTTCCTTTCCCGCTGAAGCCTCTCCTCGGTGTCGTCTGAGGCTTCTCTGATCACACCCAACACAGAAACACCAACAAGCTGTATTAATGTGGACTGTCCCTGACACATAAACAAAACCAAACAAAAATGAGTCTGTCCCCCTCTGTCTGTGGCTTACCTGCTCTGTAAGGGTCGTGTCTCGTGTCCTGCCAGTCCACCTCATCCTCAGAGCTGTCGCTGTCCTCATACGGGTGGACCATCCGGTAGTTCTCAAAGGAGATGGACACTGGAGACAAACATCAGTCAGTAATCAGTACAGGTGAGTCTCAGAGGACAGTCGTCGACAGGTGAGTCTCAGAGGACAGACGTCTACAGGTGAGTCTCAGAGGACAGTCGTCTACAGGTGAGTCTCAGAAGACAGACGTCTACAGGTGAGTCTCAGAAGACGGGCCTCTACAGGTGAGTCTCAGAGGACAGACGTCTACAGGTGAGTCTCAGAGGACGGGCCTCTACAGTTGAGTCTCAGAAGACAGACGTCTACAGGTGAGTCTCAGAAGACGGGGTCTCTACAGGTGAGTCTCAGAAGACGGGGTCTCTACAGGTGAGTCTCAGGGGACAGATGTCTACAGGTGAGTCTCAGAAGACAGGGTCTCTACAGGTGAGTCTCAGGGGACAGACGTCTACAGGTGAGACTCAGAGGACGGCTCTCTACAGGTGAGTCTCAGAGGACGGCTCTCTACAGGTGAGTCTCAGAGGACGGCTCTACAGGTGAGTCTCAGAGGACGGGTCTCTACCTTTACTGTCTCCGTTGAACTTCTTCTCCTCCCGACGGAGCTGGTCATCAAACTCGCGGTCAAACTGCATCTGAAGCATCTTGGCGAGCATCAAGTCGCTGGTCGTCTCTGAGGAGTCTTCTGACAACAAGAGGTCTGCTGAGGGACTGAAGGACAGAGAGACAAACAGGTTGTTTACTAGTGATACACGATGATAAGCTCTGGTAAAACAACTACACAGTACTGTCACACAGGTGTGTAACTAACACACACACACACACACACACACACACACACACACACACACACACACACACACAGAGAGACAGGTGAACGTACTCATTGAGTGCAGTGAAGGCGTTGTTCTCCTCCTCCAGCTGTTTAGCCAGCTGTTCACTCATCACATCACTCAGAGAGCAGGAAGGAGGCGTCAGAGCCACAGAACCCCACGGGCTCTAGATACAAAACACAACTTTATACTGTCAGACAACACACCTCATTCAAACTCAATACACTCATGTCTACCAACGAGGGACGGCTACATTAATACAGCTTTAGAACACAACTCAGAGAGACAGACAGAGAGAGAGACAGACAGACAGAGAGAGACAGACAGACAGGCAGGAGGGATAGTTAAACAACAAATAAACTTTATGTATCTTAACTACAAACATCAAACCAACGTGAGACCTCAGCGACATCATCATAACTAACCCACAGTGAGTCATGGACTGGACAGAGACACATATATATGTGTGTACACACACACACACACACACACACGTATGAACATATGAGGCTGAGACAAGTTCAGACATGTCTGAGATAAACCACGCCCACCTGCACTCGCTCGTGTTTCTATGGTTACGCCCACAATATTTAGGAGACGAATTATTTCTATCACATTATTTACTTAACTGCTAGCTACGTTACAATCAAAACCGGAAGTTGATAGACAGTGGGAGACTCATTATTCACACCACAACGTGTTTATATGATGACTCGGAGCACTGAAGACGTGGCTGGAGGCTAATTTAAGGTCGAGAAATAGCAATGAGGTCATGGTTTAATAATAATAGCAGTTTATTTACAGGTGTAACGTGTGAAAAATGTCTCCAGTCACGACACACCCAGCTCTGCTTACATGTATCCGCCCACAGCGAGCTATATTCGGCCTCAGAAGTCTGTCAAAGAGGCCATGTTTGAATCAACTAGCACGAAGCTAACGCTAGCATGCTAGGTGGCTAGCTCGTGTAGCTTCACGGAATTCAACAAACAATGTACACAAAACAACACCAATAACAACACAACAGAGACTCTTACCTTCGGTGGCTCTGTCGTGACTAGTGTTTGATCCATGATTACGACGATATCGATTAACCGATTCTTTCCTTCGAAGAGGGAATGGTGGCTAGCCGCTGAGCTAACGTTAGCACGCTCCAAAGGGACAGCTTTAGCAAAAAAAAAGCGTGAAAAAGAGATTAACAACAAGGTCTCGCGATGTGACACCTCCACACGACTGTTGGTTCAACGTCAGAGAGCGTGAAGATATAGTTTACGAGTCAGTGACAGATGTGTTTTTAAATATTATAAAGGTCGGGAGGAGGTAGAGAAGCTTTCAGTGAGGTGTTTCCCAGCTGAGTGGACCTTAGCACAGGAGGAACGACGTCATCATCCGAGGAGGCTACTGTACGCCTTCAGAATAAAAGCCCCTACGCTCTTTATAAAATAAGATACAATAAAATAATCCTTTATTAGTCCCGCAGCGGGGACATTTACAGGATTACAGGATAGTGCAAATAAGAGACATAGTAAAACAATTATTATAATTAAGTAATAAAACAGTAAAGAATATTAAATAAGTAAAAAGTAAAAAAATATTATTATTGATTTATGTAATCAGGTAAATCCAGAGAGATCGATACAACATAAAACAAACGATAATACATTGACAATATCAATGGAGATTATTATAATAATATAATAAAATTAATAATCAAAAAAATATGAAAAGTAATATATTCTGCATATAGAAAAACATAATAAATAAATGTGATGTAAAATTATTAAATAAATCAAAATATTGTGTTTAATCATATTTATATTGTGTTTAACCCTCTTAATAATTATAATTATTAGAGGACTTCCTGTTGTAGCCTGCGCATACCCGCGTGCGCACGTACACCAGCCACTGCGTGCGTGTGCGCGTACAACCCACACTCTGTCCAGGTTTCCTCGTGAACGCGCATGGCCGTCAGCCGCTGTCACACAGACAGGAGCGTGCAGGTAGGTCAAATCAGAGTGTTGACAGGAGGACGACGACCGGAAACGAGGAGAGTGTGACTTCAAAATAAAAGCGGATAATTTGTGGGACACACAAAATGTCCCAGAACCAGAATCCGGTATTCTGAATCTATATACATTTATATATAATCATACATGTATTATATTTATAACAATATAAAACATGTAAAATATAATACATGTATAATATATGTATATGTATATATATATATATATATATATATATACATACATATATTTATATATAATTATATATATATATATATATATATATATATATATATTATATTTAGACATTATGTATTTTTATATTTTTGTTTTATATATATATAAAAAATATAGATACAAATATATAATATGTAAATATAATACATGTTTAATATATGTATATATATTATTATTTATTTATTTATTTTAAAGAAAGCTAACAAGCTACACACTGCTGCACTTCTTTTAAAATGTATTTTACTTGATCCTATACATTCTATTTTATTATTTTATATGATCGTGCAATGACTTTTATTTCCCATCCTATACTATTCATCATAATTATTTATATTTTATTAACACGCAGGTAGTTTCTTTCCATTTAGTTTTGTATTAATTATGTTATTCTATATCTTTACCTTCTACTTTCATCTAAAGCAGTGCATGTACTCTATCTGTTATGATGTACAAAAATAAACCTTTGCATTCATATTTCTTTAACATGTTTGATGTTTGGTCCCTTACTAAAAATTAAAAAAAAAAAATTAAATAATTGTTTTAAGTGTCAACCGGAAGTCGACGCTCTCTTATTGTGAAAAGCGTGACAGATCCGGAGCATCCTGACGTCTTCTCGGAGCACAAAGTAAAAAAACGCATCTCGGTGAGATGCTGCTTCAGAGCCCTCGCGGATCCAGCAGGGCGGGCTCCTCTATCATACATGCTTAATCCTCTTCCGGCTCCTTTGTTTTTTAATCTGGACTGAGACCTGTGAGTGTGCGTGTGTGTGTGTGTGTGTGTGTGTGTGTGTGTGTGTGTGTGTGTGTGTGTGTGTGTCCGATGGCCACCACCACCACCACCGTCCCCAGCATCAGCACCACCACCTCCTCCACCGGAGGGCCGTCGGGCCAGCCAACCCGGCCGGGATTCAACCAGCACACCTAGCAGGTCGCTCCGCTGTCAGTATTCATTCTATTTCAATACATTTCTACATTTAAAAATGACACTTAAACACACCGAGCTGCATGCAGAAGAGGCTCCTCCCACATGCTCACTTTTGGAGGATGCTCTGGTATCTTTGCCTCCTTGTGAGGACATTTGGAGCTGCCTACATATCATCAGGGTGACTTTTATCATTAAACTGTCTCTGTGTGTGTGTGTGTGTGTGTGTGTGTGTGTGTGTGTGTATTTAGACCCACCCAAGAGGCTCTTTGTTGGATTTAAACCCCTCCAGCATTAAGGACGATGAGAGCAACATCTGATTTATTGTGTTTGGACATGTAGAGTAGAGCTCTGTGGGACCTTCAAGAGCCTCTGGATGTCTCTCAGTGGACAGATTGGAAAACATGTGACACAGTTAATGTGGCCAGATGGGGATGAGTTGGGGGGGGGGGGGGATAGTGTGTGTGTGTGTGTGTGTGTGTGTGTGTGTGTGTGTGTGTGTGTGTGTGTGTGTGTGTGTGAGGGGGGGGGGGGGGTCATCTGAGATAAAGATAACCTTTTTTGATCTCACTCGTTAACATCAGGACCAGCAGCAGGTGTGTGTGTGTGTGTGTGTGTGTGTGTGTGTGTGTGTGTGTGTGTGTGTGTGTGTGTGAAGTCTATATTATGTAGAATTAAGGGAATACAAATTAAATAAAAACAATTTTTTTGAGGACTAATAATTAAATTATATTAAATAAATAAATATATGTAAAAGCCTCAATTATCAAATTAATTTGCAGGTTCATTTGAAGTTAAATACATATTCACAGAAATACAAACAATTAATAAACAAAATATATTCATTTATTTGACAAATTAATTATTTTGTATTTATTTTTAAGTATTTCACAATTATTATTTTCTGTTTACATTTTTTTTATTTTTATTTCCCACATTTATTTATTTGTGTTCTAATTTATTTCTGTATTTCTATTACTGTGGATATTTATTCATTTTCACATTAAACCACATGTATGTGATTAGGGATTTTTACTTTTACATTTTTTTATTTTAATATCAAAACAATATGTACCTCTGAAGTGTAGTACAGTAAAAAGTACAATATGTACCTCTAAGATGTAGTACAGTAAAAAGTACCTCTAAGATGTAGTACAGTAAAAAGTACCTCTGAGATGTAGTACAGTAAAAAGTACCTCTGAGATGTAGTACAGTAAAAAGTACCTCTGAGATGTGGTACAGTAAAAAGTACCTCTGAGATGTAGTACAATAAAAAGTACCTCTGAGATGTAGTACAGTAAAAAGTACCTCTGAGATGTGGTACAGTAAAAAGTACAACAGTTACCTCTGAGATGAAGAGGACTTCCTGGTTAAAAACACATGAACTGTGTACTAATATCTCTCTCTCTCCACATCAGACCCAGCTGCCTTAACTGACCTTTGAAGAACAACAGGACTCTTCTTCTTCATCTTCATCATCTTCTTCATCATGAGCCATCAGAGAGTCGACTGATTGAACCAGAATCCTGAAGATGACCGAGAGCCGGAGGAGGAGGGAGCCGAGAGACGCAGGACGGCAACAAAACTAGGACAAAAGGATGTGAATGTGACTTTTTTATTTTAACGCTGTTCATTGAACCAAACGTCCCCGAAACAAACTCAACATTTCAATCCAGCGTAAAACAAACAAACTTTCAGATTCCTCAGAAAACCAACGATGTGATTGGAAGACAGCAGCGACGATTGTTGATTCACGATTATTAGCATCCAACACGACCACGATTGTCTCCTACTGACGAAATCTATGTTGTTTTTTGTTGTAAATATGGAGTTTTAAATCAAAAGACAGCAAATAAGATTGTGTCAACCAAATCAACAACGAAGCCACAAGATTGTACATCTAAAACCAAACCGTGCGTTGGAATAACAAAACGAGCCGATCTAAGGGACGAAAGTTCGGAAACAGAGGACAATCGGGAATCAAACTCACGATGACTCACCTCCACGCCGGCCTGAGCTCGGAGACGACGGAGAAGGCTCGCTTAGAGCTCAACGAGAACCCCGACACGCTGCACCAGGACATCCAGCAGGTAGGCAGCTAACGCTAGCTAACGTTAGCATGCTAACGGTGACGGTTGAAAAAAAAGTACAATATGTACCTCTGACATGTAGTACAGTAAAAAGTACAATATCATGTAGTACAGTAAGAAGTAAGAAGGCGGCTAACGCTAACTAACGTTAGCATACTAACGGTAACTGTTGACACTTGTCCTACCGACCGGGTCCCCGTAAACCACAAAGGTGTACTTTCTGTCATAACTCTCCAATTTTCATGACTTTAAAAATCAATTTGTTCCTCATAACTTCACATAATCAGTGTTTTCTGATTGGAGGACGCTCCAGATCACTGTGATTGATCCGTGTCTCTGATTGGAGGACGCTCCCGGTCACTGTGATTGATCCGTGTCTCTGATTGGAGGACACTCCCAGTCACTGTGATTGATCCGTGTCTCTGATTGGAGGACGCTCCCGGTCACTGTGATTGATCCGTGCCTCTAATTGGAGGACGCTCCCGGTCACTGTGATTGATCCGTATTGTCTCTGATTGGAGGACGCTCCCGGTCACTGTGATTGATCCGTATTGTCTCTGATTGGAGGACGCTCCCGGTCACTGTGATTGATCCGTATTGTCTCTGATTGGAGGACGCTCCCGGTCACTGTGATTGATCCGTGTCTCTGATTGGAGGACGCTCCCGGTCACTGTGATTGATCTGTGTCTCTGATTGGAGGACGCTCCCGGTCACTGTGATTGATCCGTGTTTCCTTTGATCTGAGGTGCGGGACATGATCGTGACGCGGCCCGACATCGGTTTCCTGCGGACGGACGACGACTTCATCCTCCGCTTCCTGAGAGCCAGGAAGTTCGACCAGACGGAGACCTTCAGGCTGCTGGCCCAGTACTTCCAGTTCAGACAGCAGAACCTCGACATGTTCCAGAGCTTCAAGGTTAGGGTTCAAAGAGACAGGAGGGATCACAGATGTGTCCTTGTCAAGAGTCCTTTTCCTCTGAAGGGTTCAGTTCCTTCAGTTTGACTGAACACATCACAGAAGTTCAGAGACAAGAGACCTTTTTCTGTCAGAATCCAACAGTACAGTTCATGAGTCCTCTCCTGTTTCCTTTCCTCTCCTTGTTTCCTTTCATCGTGTCTCTTTTCCTCTCCTGTTTCCTTTCATTAAATAAAAGTAGATGACATAGTTAACCCTACACTAGATTGAGATTATTTCCTTGTTTCCTTCCCTTAAATAGAAACACAGCAGACACACAGTGAATTGTCTTCTATTGTTTCCTTGCTACCTTGTTTCCTTGTCTCAGGTGGACGACCCCGGCATCAAACGGGCGTTGATGGACGGTTTCCCCGGCGTGTTGGAGACTCCAGACCAACATGGCCGAAAAATACTCATCCTGTTCGCCTCCAACTGGGACCAGAGCAGGTAACACACACACACACACACACACACACACACACACACACACACACACACACACACACACACACACACACACATACACACACACACACACTCTATTGATTGCGAACACAAAGAGCTTAATGAGTCGTTTCTGGATCCGTGTTTATTTAAGACCTGCAGCGTCACGCTCGCTTTAACTATTGATGAGCTGTTGATCCATGTGCTCCTCCTCCTCCTCCTCCTCCTCCTCCTCCTCCTCCTCCTCGATCAGGAACTCCTTCACAGACATCCTGAGGGCGATCCTTCTCTCTCTGGAGGTTCTGATAGAGAACGCTGAGCTCCAGATCAACGGTTTCGTCCTCATCATCGACTGGAGCAACTTCTCCTTCAAACAGGCCTCCAAGCTCACGCCCAACATCCTCAAACTGGCCATCGAGGGCCTTCAGGTAAAACACACCTGATCAATACTAAAACACACCTGATCAATACTAAAACACAGCTGATCAATACTAAAACACAGCTGATCAATACTAAAACACACCTGATCAATACTAAAACACAGCTGATCAATAGTAAAACACACCTGATCAATAGTAAAACACAGCTGATCAATAGTAAAACACACCTGATCAATACTAAAACACACCTGATCAATACTAAAACACAGCTGATCAATACTAAAACACAGCTGATCAATACTAAAACACACCTGATCAATACTAAAACACACCTGATCAATACTAAAACACAGCTGATCAATACTAAAACACAGCTGATCAATACTAAAACACACCTGATCAATACTAAAACACACCTGATCAATACTAAAACACAGCTGATCAATACTAAAACACAGCTGATCAATACTAAAACACACCTGATCAATACTAAAACACAGCTGATCAATAGTAAAACACACCTGATCAATACTAAAACACAGCTGATCAATACTAAAACACAGCTGATCAATACTAAAACACCTGATCAATACTAAATCACCTGATCAATACTAAAACACAGCTGATCAATACTAAAACACAGCTGATCAATACTAAAACACAGCTGATCAATACTAAAACACACCTGATCAATACTGTCACCTTTAATCACTGGATCCTTTATATTAATTTCTTCCTTTAATCAATAAAACAACTGATTTCAGACTTTTTACATTTTCTCATCTGCTCTCCTGTTTCCTTTCCTTTATTCTCCTCTCCTGTTTCCTTTCTCCTTGTCTTGTCTCCTCTCTTTTCCTTGTTTCCATCCTTCCCCCCCCCTCTCATCTCCTCTGTTCCTCTCGTCTTCTCTGTCCTCCTCGTTTCTTCTCCTTGTCTCCTCCCCTCTCGTCTCTTCTCCCTGTCTCCTCCCCTCTCGTCTCGTATTCTCGTCTCCTCCCCTCTAGGACAGTTTCCCTGCCCGGTTTGGAGGGATCCACTTTGTGAACCAGCCGTGGTACATTCACGCCATGTACACCATCATCAAACCTTTCCTTAAGGACAAGACGAGGAAACGGGTGAAGACTCACTCACTCGCTCACTAGTTCACTAGTTCCTCTTTTCTTCTTCTGTCGTTTATGAACTTCCTTCTTCTTCTTTTTACGTTTTATCGTTTCCTTTGTTGTTTTCTGATTATTAACCCCCCCCCCCCCCCTCTTCCTCAGATCTTCCTGCATGGTAACAACCTGAACTCGCTCCACCAGCTCCTCCAGCCCGAGTGTCTCCCCTCAGAGTTTGGAGGAACTCTCCCTCCGTACGATATGGGGATCTGGGCCAGAACGCTGCTCGGACCGGATTACAGCGACGAGACGGAGTACACACTGACCTACGACGCTCTGCACGTCAGGGAGGGAGGAGGAGGAGGAGGAGACAAGGAGCTGATGAAGAGGTGAGGAGGAGGAGGGGGGGAGGGGGAGGGAGGAGGAGACAAGGAGCTGATGAAGAGGTGAGGAGGGGGAGGAGGGGAGGGGGAGGGAAGAGGAGACAAGGAGCTGATGAAGAGGTGAGGAGGAGAAGGAGGGGAGGGGGAGGGAGGAGGAGACGAGCTGATGAAGAGGTAAGGAGCGGGAGGAGCGGAGGGGGAGGGAGGAGGAGACAAGGAGCTGATGAAGAGGTGAGGAGGGGGAGGAGGGGAGGGGGAGGGAGGAGACGAGCTGATGAAGAGGTGAGGAGGGGGTGACGTCATTCGTTGATCCTGAGAACGTTCCTCAGACCGACATCTTCTCAACACTAGTCGTCCTGCAGTTTGTATCTCTCCACTTCTCTGTGTGTCTTTAGTTCATCTCCACTTCTCTGTGTGTCTTTAGTTCATCTCCACTTCTCTGTGTGTCTTTAGTTCATCTCTACTTCTCTGTGTGTCTTTAGTTCATCTCTACTTCTCTGTGTGTCTTTAGTTCATCTCTACTTCTCTGTGTGTCTTTAGTTCATCTCCACTTCTCTGTGTGTCTTTAGTTCATCTCCACTTCTCTGTGTGTCTTTAGTTCATCTCCACTTCTCTGTGTCTTTAGTTCATCTCCACTTCTCTGTGTGTCTTTAGTTCATCTCTACTTCTCTGTGTGTCTTTAGTTCATCTCTACTTCTCTGTGTGTCTTTAGTTCATCTCTACTTCTCTGTGTGTCTTTAGTTCATCTCCACTTCTCTGTGTGTCTTTAGTTCATCTCTACTTCTCTGTGTGTCTTTAGTTCATCTCTACTTCTCTGTGTGTCTTTAGTTCATCTCTACTTCTCTGTGTGTCTTTAGTTCATCTCCACTTCTCTGTGTGTCTTTAGTTCATCTCTACTTCTCTGTGTGTCTTTAGTTCATCTCTACTTCTCTGTGTGTCTTTAGTTCATCTCTACTTCTCTGTGTGTCTTTAGTTCATCTCCACTTCTCTGTGTGTCTTTAGTTCATCTCTACTTCTCTGTGTGTCTTTAGTTCATCTCTACTTCTCTGTGTGTCTTTAGTTCATCTCCACTTCTCTGTGTGTCTTTAGTTCATCTCCACTTCTCTGTGTGTCTTTAGTTCATCTCCACTTCTCTGTGTGTCTTTAGTTCATCTCCACTTCTCTGTGTGTCTTTAGTTCATCTCTACTTCTCTGTGTGTCTTTAGTTCATCTCCACTTCTCTGTGTGTCTTTAGTTCATCTCTACTTCTCTGTGTGTCTTTAGTTCATCTCTACTTCTCTGTGTGTCTTTAGTTCATCTCTACTTCTCTGTGTGTCTTTAGTTCATCTCCACTTCTCTGTGTCTTTAGTTCATCTCTACTTCTCTGTGTGTCTTTAGTTCATCTCCACTTCTCTGTGTGTCTTTAGTTCATCTCTACTTCTCTGTGTGTCTTTAGTTCATCTCTACTTCTCTGTGTGTCTTTAGTTCATCTCTACTTCTCTGTGTGTCTTTAGTTCATCTCCACTTCTCTGTGTCTTTAGTTCATCTCCACTTCTCTGTGTCTTTAGTTCATCTCCACTTCTCTGTGTGTCTTTAGTTCATCTCTACTTCTCTGTGTCTTTAGTTCATCTCTACTTCTCTGTGTCTTTAGTTCATCTCTACTTCTCTGTGTCTTTAGTTCTTCTCTCCTTCTCTGTGTGTCTTTAGTTCATCTCTACTTCTCTGTGTCTTTAGTTCATCTCTACTTCTCTGTGTCTTTAGTTCATCTCTACTTCTCTATGTGTCTTTAGTTCATCTCTACTTCTCTGTGTGTCTTTAGTTCATCTCTACTTCTCTGTGTGTCTTTAGTTCATCTCTACTTCTCTGTGTGTCTTTAGTTCATCTCTACTTCTCTGTGTCTTTAGTTCATCTCTACTTCTCTGTGTCTTTAGTTCATCTCCACTTCTCTGTGTCTTTAGTTCATCTCCACTTCTCTGTGTGTCTTTAGTTCATCTCTACTTCTCTGTGTGTCTTTAGTTCATCTCTACTTCTCTGTGTGTCTTTAGTTCATCTCCACTTCTCTGTGTGTCTTTAGTTCATCTCCACTTCTCTGTGTGTCTTTAGTTCATCTCTACTTCTCTGTGTGTCTTTAGTTCATCTCTACTTCTCTGTGTGTCTTTAGTTCATCTCCACTTCTCTGTGTGTCTTTAGTTCATCTCTACTTCTCTGTGTGTCTTTAGTTCATCTCTACTTCTCTGTGTGTCTTTAGTTCATCTCCACTTCTCTGTGTGTCTTTAGTTCATCTCTACTTCTCTGTGTGTCTTTAGTTCATCTCTACTTCTCTGTGTGTCTTTAGTTCATCTCTACTTCTCTGTGTGTCTTTAGTTCATCTCCACTTCTCTGTGTGTCTTTAGTTCATCTCCACTTCTCTGTGTGTCTTTAGTTCATCTCCACTTCTCTGTGTGTCTTTAGTTCATCTCCACTTCTCTGTGTGTCTTTAGTTCATCTCTACTTCTCTGTGTCTTTAGTTCATCTCTACTTCTCTGTGTCTTTAGTTCATCTCTACTTCTCTGTGTCTTTAGTTCATCTCTACTTCTCTGTGTCTTTAGTTCATCTCTACTTCTCTGTGTCTTTAGTTCTTCTCTCCTTCTCTGTGTGTCTTTAGTTCATCTCTACTTCTCTGTGTCTTTAGTTCATCTCTACTTCTCTGTGTGTCTTTAGTTCATCTCTACTTCTCTGTGTCTTTAGTTCATCTCTACTTCTCTGTGTGTCTTTAGTTCATCTCTACTTCTCTGTGTCTTTAGTTCATCTCTACTTCTCTGTGTGTCTTTAGTTCATCTCTACTTCTCTGTGTCTTTAGTTCATCTCTACTTCTCTGTGTGTCTTTAGTTCATCTCTACTTCTCTGTGTGTCTTTAGTTCATCTCTACTTCTCTGTGTGTCTTTAGTTCATCTCTACTTCTCTGTGTGTCTTTAGTTCATCTCTACTTCTCTGTGTCTTTAGTTCATCTCCACTTCTCTGTGTGTCTTTAGTTCATCTCTACTTCTCTGTGTGTCTTTAGTTCATCTCTACTTCTCTGTGTCTTTAGTTCATCTCTACTTCTCTGTGTGTCTTTAGTTCATCTCTACTTCTCTGTGTCTTTAGTTCATCTCTACTTCTCTGTGTGTCTTTAGTTCATCTCTACTTCTCTGTGTCTTTAGTTCATCTCTACTTCTCTGTGTCTTTAGTTCATCTCTACTTCTCTGTGTCTTTAGTTCATCTCTACTTCTCTGTGTGTCTTTAGTTCATCTCTACTTCTCTGTGTGTCTTTAGTTCATCTCTACTTCTCTGTGTCTTTAGTTCATCTCCACTTCTCTGTGTGTCTTTAGTTCATCTCTACTTCTCTGTGTGTCTTTAGTTCATCTCTACTTCTCTGTGTGTCTTTAGTTCATCTCCACTTCTCTGTGTGTCTTTAGTTCATCTCTACTTCTCTGTGTCTTTAGTTCATCTCTACTTCTCTGTGTGTCTTTAGTTCATCTCTACTTCTCTGTGTCTTTAGTTCATCTCTACTTCTCTGTGTGTCTTTAGTTCATCTCTACTTCTCTGTGTGTCTTTAGTTCATCTCTACTTCTCTGTGTGTCTTTAGTTCATCTCTACTTCTCTGTGTCTTTAGTTCATCTCTACTTCTCTGTGTGTCTTTAGTTCATCTCTACTTCTCCACACGCTGCATCAACGTAGTGATGAAAGAAAACTGAGTTAATGCCATAAAATAATTGTCGGCGTTAATTCATTAACGCGATAATAACGTAATAACTTGCCCAGCACTAATATTTTTGTATTACTATCATAAGTATTACTATCATTAGTATTACTATAAGTATTACTCTGTGTGTTTCAGGTCTCAGTCGGCAGTGGAACCAGGAACTCTCCGGCAAACGGACAGAGAGACCAGCACACCGCTACTGGCCCTGGACTGAACACACACACACACACACACACACACACACACACACACACACGTTCTCTCACACACACCAGCTGTGTATTAAGCTGGTGTGTGTGCTTTTAGTCCTGTTGACCTATCAGTGACTGAACTTCCTGTACAAAACACACACACACACACACACACACACACACACACGTGTTGTTTCGGTCACAAACATTCCTGAATGTTTGAGGAAACAACGCGATCACGTTCAATCAGTGAAACTTTATTTAAACCTCAGCGATGAACAGACGATAGTTCAGAAACATTTCAAACAGTTTCCACCAACAAGGATTAACTTAACTTTAACTTAACTTTAATCAGTTGATTCTGGATCAAAACCATGAACCAGATTAACTAGTTTGAGCTAAATATTATTCATCAGGCTTTATTGTATGGACCCCTTTTTATTTTCTGCCTTTATTTGTTTATATGAATCTTGTTTACTTTAGGCTTAAGTTTGAGTTTAAAAACTCTAGTCGTGATTTAATTTGTGATTAAAGAGAATCCTTGTTGGTGAAACGAAACCTTTATCTTTGCTGTGAATCTAAAATGTGAAGTTAGTTTCAGGTTCTGAATTCTTTAAAGTATTTTCCTCAACGTATGAATCAAAATACGTCCCGATAATCTGAAAGAGAAAGAACTTCAAAGGAAAAAGAAACTTCACTTTGGTAGAATCATTTCAACTTTTTTCTTTCATGTAAAAAAAAAAAGAAAAAAAAAAGAAAAAGAAAATCACAGCTACTTTGCACAATAGTTTCAAAATAAAAGCACCGTACATGTCGCCACTAAATCAGCAGAGGCTTTAAACCGGATCACATGCATGAAAAAACAAGAGTTCTACCAGAGTGAAAGAAAAGAAGAAGAAACCAGAGGATGCCAAATTATCACCTTTAACCTCGAAGGGAAAGATTGTTTTTATTAACGTATTATTATGAAGATTGTATATTATTATCAATAAAGTATTATTACACTGAAAAAAATAGAACACACTTAACCGATCGTATTTAGATATTTAAAGTCTAATTATCTTCGTAGAATGTTTCAAATTCAACAACTCGTCACATTTGTGGCGAAAGTGAGAACATTTGCAGGTTGATGCTTTTATTTTGAAAATATCTGGATGGGTTAATGTCTGTCAGGACTCTTTGTGTTGGACTCGTCTTCAGGGCTTCACTCAAATACTGTATTTACGTTAATGAATGTAGACAATAAACATTTACACCAACCACACCCGTTATTGGGCTTTTATTTTGACAGGCACAATACTCATCGTGGTGGAGACAAGGAGAGGAGAGACAAGAAGAGAGGAGACAAAGAGAGGAGAGACAAGGAGAGAGGAGACAAAGAGAGGAGAGAAAACGGGGAGGAGATGAAACAATGAGAGGAAAGGGGAGGAAAAAACAGGAAACAAAGAGAGACAGGACGAGGAGACAAGGAGAGGAGACGAGGAGACCTGTGAACTCCTCTGGTGATCTTTGTTGAACCAGTTTATCTGAACAGAACCAGAAGAACTCTTAAAAGGAATCAAAGAAACAAAAACACTTTTTATTTTTTGTGTTTTTTATTAATTTTAATATAAATATAAATCATCTTTAGTAACATCGTGTTTCTTTGTTTTCTGTGCAAATGTGATGAAAGAAAAACGCATCAGTGGTAAAAATGAAGGCTTTCTGATTTCATAAACAACAACAACAACAACGTTATGAAACCTGTGAGACGTCTTAAAGTAAACATTTTAGTGTTTTTATTTGTATTATTCATCTTTTGAACACAACAGCTGCTTTCTAGTTTCTCTATATTTAAATAAACTAGAAAGAAATCTAGAAAATACACGTTGAACCACCACATGACCAGAACCAGAACCAGAACCAGGACCACAACTCTGAGCCAGAACCACAACTCTGAGGGTGGATCAGCACTAGAACTCGTACCGCATGTTTGTGTTTTGGTTAAAGGTTGTAAAGTCAGGGAGAAGAGAGGCAACAAGGAGAGGAGACAAGGAGAGGAGACGAGGAGAGAAAACAAGGAAAGGAATCAAATTGATAAGAGTAAACAAGGAGAGGGGACAAAGAGAGGAGATCCAGTTAAGAGAGGGGAATAAATGAAGAGAGGAGACGACGAAAGGAGAGGGGAGGAAACAAGTAGAGGAAACAAGTAGAGGAGACAAGGAGAGGAGACAAGGACAGGGTTCTCACAGTCTGGTCAAAGCGTGTTTCCTAGATGTGAAATGTTTTGTTTCTTTGAAGGAGGTCAGTGTATTTTCTGTTAAATGTAGAGAAACCAAAAACCAGCTGTTCTGGTCCAAAGATGAACCAGAACCCTGGACCAGAACCCTGGAGGATCAGGACCAGAACACGTGCTGCGTGTGTTCAGGTGACGGTCGTGAAGTCAGAAGTGACGTATTCGTTTCCTTCCTTCAGTCCGGCGGGTCGATCCTTCAACAGTTCGGTCGTCGGTCACGAGACTCTTCTCAGACACAGGAAGTGGTTTTATTTCACCCACAGCAGAAGAAGAACCAGAAGCGCTCCGATAAGTCCGTCAAGCTCTCACCGGTCTGAGGCGGGTCCTGGTCTAAATGGGGCTCAGGTTCTGGCGCTGGTGGGCCGTCAGCTCCGGGTGCCACACGTCCACGATGAAGATCAGCCGGTAGCTGTCGGCCTCCTGCCACACCTCGTGCTCAAAGGAGTCGTCGAAGATCAGCACTCTGCCCTCCTCCCATTCCCTGAGGAGGAGAAGGAGGAGGAGGAGGAGAAGGAGAAGGAGGAGGAGGAGAAGGAAGAGAGGTCAGCCATTTTGGAAAAACCCCAAAGGTCGAGGGTTCGATCCCCATACGGGCCAAACACAATCTTCAACGTCAAACAGCAAACATGACAAAGAATGTGACCAATTTAATAATAAACAAATACAATCTGATTATTAAATCTGTACGTTAATGTGGTTAACCTCAGTCTTCTGTTTATATCGGTGTTCATTTAAGCATTATTATTTGTTTTTGTTTTTATTCATAAATGTATTTATTTACACATTAATTTGAACATTTATTCATACATTTAATTATGATGTCTGTATCTATCTATGCATTTATTTATTTATGCATTTCTGTACTTAATTATACATTTATTTTGTATTTGTTTATTTATTTATATATTTCTGTATTTATTCCTGTAATTATATATACATATATTTATTTATTTTGTATGTATTTATTTTGTGTTTATTTATACATATATTTATTCATACTGAGTCATTGTCTCGGGGGTTTGATCCTGAACTAGAGCACGGACATTAGACTGTAGAGCGTGTTGCTGACGGGGACGGCGAGGGTTCGATACCCGTACACTCTCACAGCGCTCCTAACGATGAAGACGAAGATGAAGACGATGAAGACGATGAAGAGCAGTACCTGGTCTGGTCGGTGCAGCGGATCTTGCAGCCGTGTTTAGGAACCACGAGGCCGAGATGCATCCTCAGTCTGCAGTTAGTGGGTCCAGTGTGAGGCCACACATGAGTACCAGGGTGCATCACGGAGAACTTGATCTACACACACACACACACACACACACACACACACACACACACACACACACACACACACACACACACACACACATTAAAAAGATTAAAACAGATTAAAACGTTCAGATTATTTCTTGTTTTTACTAAAAATAATCAGATCAGTTATTTTAAGACGTTTCCTGCTTCAGAGTAAAAACACAGATTCAAGCTGAGCAGACGAGGAGAGGAGACAAGGAAATGAGATAAGGAGATGAGCCAAGTAGAGGAGACAAGAAGGGGAGAAGAGGTGACAGGGAGAGGAATCAAAGAGAGGAAATGAGGAGAGGAGATGAGGAAAAGGGAGGATATGAGGAGAGGAGATGGGGAGAGAAAACAAGGAGAGGAGAAAAACAGATGAGAGGAAACAAGGAGAGGAAGCAAGGAGAGGAGACACCTGTACCTGTCCTCTCTTGCAGCCTGTAGCCTCAGTGAACCTCTCCAGCAGTGAGCAGGTCTTTGGGACGCTCTGACAGGCGTTTCCTACTTTCTTCCCTAAAAACACACAAAACACACAAAACGCACAAAATACACAAAACACACAAAAAAACACACAAAACACATTGAAACCTCAT
The DNA here is from genome assembly GCF_023349555.1 of Cebidichthys violaceus. Taxonomy (NCBI): domain Eukaryota; kingdom Metazoa; phylum Chordata; class Actinopteri; order Perciformes; family Stichaeidae; genus Cebidichthys; species Cebidichthys violaceus. The sequence goes on along the minus strand of NW_027176342.1, from coordinate 131,039 downwards.
TAACATTCATAATAATGATCAAAACATGTTTTCTTCTCCAAATTAGACGTTCTATTAAATATCATAAAATGGTGAAAAAGCTCCAGGAGAGACTGAATGAATACATGTATATATTGATGTATATATTGATGTATATATTGATGTATATATTGATGTATATATTGATGTATATATTGATGTAAGTATTGATGTATATATTGATGTATATATTGATGTAAGTATTGATGTATATATTGATGTATATATTGATGTATATATTGATGTAAGTATTGATGTATATATTGATGTATATATTGATGTATATATTGATGTATGTATTGATGTATGTATTGATGTATATATTGATGTATATATTGATGTATATATTGATGTAAGTATTGATGTATATATTGATGTATATATTGATGTATATATTGATGTATATATTGATGTAAGTATTGATGTATATATTGATGTATATATTGATGTATATATTGATGTATATATTGATGTAAGTATTGATGTATATATTGATGTATATATTGATGTATATATTGATGTATATATTGATGTAAGTATTGATGTATATATTGATGTATATATTGATGTATGTATTGATGTAAGTATTGATGTATATATTGATGTATATATTGATGTAAGTATTGATGTATATATTGATGTATATATTGATGTAAGTATTGATGTATATATTGATGTATATATTGATGTAAGTATTGATGTATATATTGATGTATATATTGATGTAAGTATTGATGTATATATTGATGTAAGTATTGATGTATATATTGATGTATATATTGATGTATATATTGATGTATATATTGATGTAAGTATTGATGTATGTATTGATGTATATATTGATGTATATATTGATGTATATATTGATGTAAGTATTGATGTATATATTGATGTATATATTGATGTATATATTGATGTATATATTGATGTAAGTATTGATGTATGTATTGATGTAAGTATTGATGTAAGTATTGATGTAAGTATTGATGTAAGTATTGATGTATATATTGATGTAAGTATTGATGTAAGTATTGATGTAAGTATTGATGTATATATTGATGTATATATTGATGTATATATTGATGTATATATTGATGTATGTATTGATGTATATATTGATGTATATATTGATGTATATATTGATGTATATATTGATGTATATATTGATGTATGTATTGATGTATATATTGATGTATATATTGATGTAAGTATTGATGTATATATTGATGTATATATTGATGTAAGTATTGATGTAAGTATTGATGTAAGTATTGATGTAAGTATTGATGTAAGTATTGATGTATGTATTGATGTAAGTATTGATGTATGTATTGATGTATGTATTGATGTATGTATTGATGTATGTATTGATGTAAGTATTGATGTAAGTATTGATGTATGTATTGATGTATGTATTGATGTATGTATTGATGTAAGTATTGATGTAAGTATTGATGTATGTATTGATGTATGTATTGATGTAAGTATTGATGTAAGTATTGATGTATGTATTGATGTATGTATTGATGTATGTATTGATGTAAGTATTGATGTAAGTATTGATGTATGTATTGATGTATGTATTGATGTATGTATTGATGTATGTATTGATGTAAGTATTGATGTAAGTACTGATGTAAGTATTGATGTATGTATTGATGTATGTATTGATGTAAGTATTGATGTAAGTATTGATGTAAGTATTGATGTATGTATTGATGTATATATTGATGTATGTATTGATGTATATATTGATGTATATATTGATGTATATATTGATGTAAGTATTGATGTAAGTATTGATGTATGTATTGATGTATATATTGATGTATATATTGATGTAAGTATTGATGTAAGTATTGATGTATATATTGATGTAAGTATTGATGTATATATTGATGTATATATTGATGTAAGTATTGATGTAAGTATTGATGTAAGTATTGATGTAAGTATTGATGTATATATTGATGTATATATTGATGTAAGTATTGATGTAAGTATTGATGTATATATTGATGTAAGTATTGATGTAAGTATTGATGTATGTATTGATGTAAGTATTGATGTAAGTACTGATGTAAGTATTGATGTAAGTATTGATGTATATATTGATGTAAGTATTGATGTAAGTATTGATGTAAGTATTGATGTAAGTATTGATGTATGTATTGATGTAAGTATTGATGTATGTATTGATGTATGTATTGATGTAAGTATTGATGTATGTATTGATGTATATATTGATGTATATATTGATGTAAGTATTGATGTAAGTATTGATGTAAGTATTGATGTAAGTACTGATGTAAGTACTGATGTAAGTATTGATGTATATATTGATGTAAGTATTGATGTAAGTATTGATGTAAGTATTGATGTAAGTATTGATGTATGTATTGATGTAAGTATTGATGTATGTATTGATGTAAGTATTGATGTAAGTATTGATGTATGTATTGATGTATGTATTGATGTAAGTATTGATGTAAGTATTGATGTATGTATTGATGTAAGTATTGATGTATGTATTGATGTAAGTATTGATGTATGTATTGATGTAAGTATTGATGTATGTATTGATGTATGTATTGATGTAAGTATTGATGTAAGTATTGATGTATGTATTGATGTATGTATTGATGTATATATTGATGTAAGTATTGATGTATGTATTGATGTAAGTATTGATGTAAGTATTGATGTAAGTATTGATGTAAGTATTGATGTATGTATTGATGTATATATTGATGTAAGTATTGATGTAAGTATTGATGTAAGTATTGATGTAAGTATTGATGTATGTATTGATGTATGTATTGATGTATATATTGATGTATATATTGATGTAAGTATTGATGTAAGTATTGATGTATGTATTGATGTATATATTGATGTAAGTATTGATGTATATATTGATGTATGTATTGATGTAAGTATTGATGTAAGTATTGATGTAAGTATTGATGTAAGTATTGATGTATATATTGATGTAAGTATTGATGTAAGTATTGATGTATATATTGATGTAAGTATTGATGTAAGTATTGATGTAAGTACTGATGTAAGTATTGATGTAAGTATTGATGTATATATTGATGTAAGTATTGATGTAAGTATTGATGTAAGTATTGATGTAAGTATTGATGTATGTATTGATGTAAGTATTGATGTAAGTATTGATGTATATATTGATGTATATATTGATGTAAGTATTGATGTAAGTATTGATGTAAGTATTGATGTAAGTATTGATGTATGTATTGATGTAAGTATTGATGTAAGTATTGATGTATGTATTGATGTAAGTATTGATGTATGTATTGATGTAAGTATTGATGTATGTATTGATGTATATATTGATGTAAGTATTGATGTATGTATTGATGTAAGTATTGATGTATATATTGATGTAAGTATTGATGTATGTATTGATGTAAGTATTGATGTAAGTATTGATGTAAGTATTGATGTATGTATTGATGTATATATTGATGTATGTATTGATGTATGTATTGATGTAAGTATTGATGTAAGTATTGATGTATGTATTGATGTATATATTGATGTAAGTATTGATGTAAGTATTGATGTATATATTGATGTAAGTATTGATGTATGTATTGATGTATATATTGATGTAAGTATTGATGTATGTATTGATGTAAGTATTGATGTACAGTTGTGGTCAAAAGTTTACATACACTTGTAAAGAACATAATGTCATGGCTCTCTTGAGTTTCCAGTTATTTCTACAACTCTGATTTTTCTCTGATAGAGTGATTGGAACAGATACTTCTTTGTCACAAAAAACATTCTTGAAGTTTGGTTCTTTCATGACTTTATTATGGGTTAACAGAAAAAGTGATCAAATCTGCTGGGTCAAAAATATACATACAGCAACATGAATTAGCAATTTTGGTGACTTAGAAAGTTGTGTCAATGAAATGAGCTTCATAGCATGGCCTCTTAACTTCTTGTGAGTGATTATGAGTGACTACAACTGGTGACTTCTCTGAGGCCATTTAAATAGGGCTCATTGGATACAAACGCCCACAAACGCTACAATGGGAAAGTCAAAGGAGCTCAGCATGGATCTGAAAAAGCGAATCATTGACTTGAACAAGTCAGGAAAGTCACTTGGAGCCATTTCAAAGCAGCTGCAGGTCCCAAGAGCAACAGTGCAAACTATTGTTTGTAAGTATAAAGTGCATGGCACTGTTTTGTCACTGCCACGATCAGGAAGAAAACGCAAGCTATCACCTGCTGCTGAGAGAAAATTGGTCAGGAGGGTGAAGAGTCAACCGAGAACCACCAAAAAGCAGATCTGCCAAGAATTAGAAGCTGCTGGAACACAGGTGTCAGTGTCCACAGTCAAGCGTGTTTTGCATCTCCATGGACTGAGAGGCTGCCGTGCAAGAAGGAAGCCCTCGCTCCAAAAGCGGCACCTTAAGGCTCGACTGAAGTTTGCTGCTGATCACGTGGACAAAGATAAGACCTTCTGAAGGAAAGTTCTGTGGTCAGACGAAACAAAAATCAAGCTGTTTGGCCACAATGCCCAGCAATATGTTTGGAGGAGAAAAGGTGAGGTCTTTAACCCTAAGAACACCATGCCTACCGTCAAGCACGGTGGTGGTAGTATTATGCTGTGGGGCTGTTTTGCTGCCAATGGAACTGGTGCTTTACAGAGAGTAAATGGGATAATGAAGAAGGAGGATTACCTTCAAATTCTTCAGGATAACCTAAAATCATCAGCCCGAAGGTTGGGTCTTGGGCGCAGTTGGGTGTTCCGACAGGACAATGACCCCAAACACACATCAAAAGTGGTAATGGAATGGCTAAATCAGGCTAGAATTAGGGTTTTAGAATGGCCTTCCCAAAGTCCTGACTTAAATCCCATTGAGAACATGTGGACAATGCTCAAGAAACAAGTCCATGTCAGAAAGCCATCAAATTTAACTGAACTGCACCAATTCTGTCAAGAGGAGTGGTCAAAGATTCAACGAGAAGCTTGCCAGAAGCTTGTGGATGGCTACCAAAAGCGCCTAACTGAAGTGAAAATGGCCAAGGGACATGTGACCAAATATTAGCACTGCTGTATGTATATTTTTGACCCAGCAGATTTGATCACTTTTTCTGTTAACCCATAATAAAGTCATGAAAGAACCAAACTTCATGAATGTTTTTTGTGACAAAGAAGTATCTGTTCCAATCACTCTATCAGAGAAAAATCAGAGTTGTAGAAATAACTGGAAACTCAAGAGAGCCATGACATTATGTTCTTTACAAGTGTATGTAAACTTTTGACCACAACTGTATGTATTGATGTAAGTATTGATGTATATATTGATGTAAGTATTGATGTATATATTGATGTAAGTATTGATGTATATATTGATGTAAGTATTGATGTATATATTGATGTAAGTATTGATGTATGTATTGATGTAAGTATTGATGTAAGTATTGATGTAAGTATTGATGTATATATTGATGTATGTATTGATGTATATATTGATGTAAGTATTGATGTATATATTGATGTATGTATTGATGTATATATTGATGTAAGTATTGATGTATATATTGATGTAAGTATTGATGTAAGTATTGATGTATGTATTGATGTAAGTATTGATGTAAGTATTGATGTATATATTGATGTATATATTGATGTAAGTATTGATGTAAGTATTGATGTATATATTGATGTATGTATTGATGTAAGTATTGATGTATATATTGATGTATGTATTGATGTAAGTATTGATGTAAGTATTGATGTATATATTGATGTATGTATTGATGTATATATTGATGTATGTATTGATGTATGTATTGATGTATGTATTGATGTATGTATTGATGTAAGTATTGATGTATGTATTGATGTATATATTGATGTATGTATTAATGTATGTATTGATGTAAGTATTGATGTAAGTATTGATGTATGTATTGTATGTATTGATGTATGTATTGATGTAAGTATTGATGTATGTATTGATGTATATATTGATGTAAGTATTGATGTATGTATTGATGTATGTATTGATGTAAGTATTGTATGTATTGATGTATGTATTGATGTATGTATTGTATGTATTGATGTATGTATTGATGTATGTATTGATGTATGTATTGATGTATATATTGATGTATGTATTGATGTATGTATTATATATTGATTTGTATATTTGCTGTGTACCTTGTTGCCAGAGGGTGTACTGGCCCCACTCCCCCTTCTCTCTCAGGTTCTCCTCCTCAGGAACAAAGGAACCCGTGCTGTGGTTCATCATGTTCAGAGCCTCCTCTCTGATCGTCTTCCAGTTCCTCTCCAACGCCTGAGACACAAGACAGCAGACTGTTAGATGAGAGTCCTAGTATCGGTGAAACGATCCCCGTCCCTCCTCTCCACGTCTCCTGAATTAGCTTCAATGTGTCCCCTGAGGCCTCGTGGAGGACGTGATGGACTGATGGGGGACGTGATGGACTGACGGGTTTGCTCACCCTGACCAGGTCGCTGTAGCCCGTCTCTCTGGACGTCCACCACGGCTGAGCCTTCAGTCCGTCCACGTTGTACAGAGACCTCTGCCACACGGACGCAAAGTGACCACGCTGGTGACCCAACTCATACCAGTGGTAGGCCTGGAGGAGAGACAGAGAGACAGAGAGAGACAGAGAGAGAGAGAGACAGAGACAGAGAGAGAGACAGAGAGAGAGAGAGAGAGAGAGAGAGAGAGAGACAGAGAGAGAGACAGAGAGACAGAGAGACAGAGAGAGAGAGAGAGAGAGAGAGAGAGACAGGCTTTGTAATCTCCAACATTTTGAATAATAACTGTAAGTTGGTAAGTTGATTACATATTTTTTCTCACTTGGTGTAACGTATTAAAATAACATTTATTCCATAACTTCATTAATGTATTCTATAACTTAACTTAATGTATTCTATAACTTCATTTATTCTATAACTGAATTGAATGTATTCTATAACTTCAGTAGGTAACGTCGGTCCATGCCATGACTTCACTCACGCTGTCGTCTCCGACTCTCTGCAGAGCGTCACCCAGGTGGAAGTAAAACCGCCCGTCATCTGTTCCTGGTTCACCTGACTCCAAACCCTCCTAAAGGAGACAAGAACCAGGAGATGAGGTCACAAGGAGAGGCGAGGAGACAAAACAAGGAGAGGATAGAAGAGAAGAGAAGATAAAAAAGGAGAGGAGAGAAGAGGAAATGAAACAAGGAGACAAAACGAGGAGAGGAGGAGATGAAACCGACATCAGACTTCAAACATCTGCAGCTGATATTTCACAGAAGAATGTGATCTGATTTCTGAATATCTTCATATATTCTATAAATAAACACCTTATATATCTATGATGTATTTGTATTACATATATACATAAACAGAGAGTACCTTGAGGTATGGAATACTCTCTTCTATCTTGTTCTCTGACTTCAGGATGAAGCCGTAGTGAACTTTAGCAAAGCCGTTGATCGGGGAAACCTCCAGAACCTGTGGGAACAGACGACCAATCAGAGAGGAGGACACACACACACACACACACACACACACACACACACACACACACACACACACACACACACACACACACACACACACACACACACACACCTCCTCAAAGACCTTCCTGGCGCCCTTGTTGTCTCCTAGCAGCAGGTGGGCGACGCCCAGTTCGTTCTTCAGCCCGATGTCTTCTGGAAAGATCTGAACCATCTTCTCCAGCGTGGCCTGAGAGCCTCGCATCCGACCTGATGGAGAAACACAACGGACGAAGGTTCGACGCTACGCTGAAGTGCCATCACTTAACCATAGAGGTCGCTGTCTCAAAAGAAGTATTTTGTGGTATTTTGTGGTATTTGTGTCACCCAGGAACTGCTGTCTCTCCGCCCGTCTCTTCAGCGCCGCTCTCAGCAGGTCAGAGGTGACGTCAGGGAGCTCAGCAGCTTCTCTGTAGCTGTTGATGGCTTTCTGCAGCAGCTCGTTACTACGCTGCTTCTCAGCCAGGTCGTCCTCCGCCTGCACACGCACACACACACACACACACACAGGGAGAGTCAGTAACGTTCAGTAGGACTGTGTGGTACTGGAGGACCGTGTGGTTCTGGTACCTGGGCTCTCCCGTAGCGGGCTCGGGGGCTCTGTGGATGCTGCTGCACCAGAGTCTCAAAGGCTCTCAGAGCCTCCTCCAGCTTCCCCTGATGGACAGAAGTGATCGATGAAGTACGTTAACGTAGAAGACACACAAAGCAGGCGGAGAAGAGGAAGCCGTACCTTCTTACGAAGTTTTTCTGCAGCGTCGATCTCCGCTTTAATCGTTTTATCAAACTTATTCAACAGCTTCGGTTTCTTCTTCTTTGCTGGAGGACAAAGACGAGAAATCAAACACGAGAAGAAACTTCATATCACTCACGTGTTTGTTTAAAATACTCCTCCGGTACCTTTTTCTTTGAGCTTCTCCTCGGACTGTGTCCCTGTTGTCCCTGTGACACAGGAGACACTTTAGTGTCCACCACCATCACAGACAATACTTCTCAGTGAGAAGAAACTATAGATAATAAGGACGGTCAAGCTGTCATCTCCCTACTAACCACTAGATGGGAGCGTTTAATAACCTGGATAGTGTGTGTGTGTGTGTGTGTGCGCGCTCACCCTCTGTCTCCTTTGGTGTGTCGCTCTGTGGTTCTGGTTCTACTGGTGGTTCAGACTGGTTCTCTGCTTCCACACCTGGCTCTGACAGACAGATGAACAATCCACGTGTTTATACATCTAGAACGCCTCCAGAACAAAACACCGTCTGTCCTCAGACGTGTGCTGCTGACGTAGACTCAACATATTTAGACAACGTACCTGATTCTTGTGTAAACGTGGAGCTTGTCAAGCGTCGTCCAGAGTCTACAGAACAAACAGAAAAACTTATCAAGGCTCAAGATTCAGATTGGTGTCATTATAACTTACCTCAGAAGACGTATTATCAGAGCAAACATTGACCTCAAGACCGAGCCAGGACCAAGACTTTGAGACTGAGTCAGGACCAAGACTTTAAGGGGTTTAGACCGAGTCAGGGCCAAGACTTTGAGACTGAGTCAGGACCAAGACTTTAAGGGGTTTAGACCGAGTCAGGGCCAAGACTTTGAGACTGAGTCAGGACCAAGACTTTAAGGGGTTTAGACCGAGTCAGGGCCAAGACTTTGAGACTGAGTCAGGACCAAGACTTTAAGGGGTTTAGACCGAGTCAGGGCCAAGACTTTGAGACTGAGTCAGGACCAAGACTTTAAGGGGTTTAGACCGAGTCAGGGCCAAGACTTTGAGACTGAGTCAGGACCAAGACTTTAAGGGGTTTAGACCGAGTCAGGGCCAAGACTTTGAGACTGAGTCAGGACCAAGACTTTAAGGGGTTTAGACCAAGTCAGGACCAAGACTTTAAGGGGTTTAGACCGAGTCAGGACCAAGACATTAAGACCGAGTCAGGACCAAGACTTTGAGAGGTTGAGACCGAGTCAGGGCCAAGACTTTGAGACCGAGTCAGGACTAAGACTTTGAGACTGAGTCAGGACCAAGACTTTAAGGGGTTTAGACCAAGTCAGGACCAAGACTTTGAGGGGTTTAGACCGAGTCAGGGCCAAGACTTTAAGGGGTTTAGACCCTGACAGTGTATCTGACTCACCATGACTCTCCTCTGAGGGCCGCTCCTCCACCAGAACTGCAACATGAAACACAGAGACACTCATCAAGAGCTCAGTGTCCTCTAATAGAAGAGCAACAGGACTGTGTAGTGACTGCTGCTGTTTAAATGTCTCACCTCCAGTTGTGTCTATGGTTTCAGCTTGATCCTCTGAAATAAGACAAACAACAACAGTTACTATGAAAACTATGACCTTCTATTAAAAGCAGAGGACAGAGAAGAAGACCTTTACTCACCGTGGGGATGCAGACTGTCTCGAGGGTCATCTGTAACAGACAGTCACTCTGTAAATCTACTGTCATTTCAGGTACTTGTACTTTTGAACATTTACTACTTCATACTTTTCCTCTTCTACGTCTCAGACGTAACTATCGAATGTTCAATCAATACTTTTACTTTAAGTACTTCAACCACATTTACATACTTTTACTTCAGCAGTAAAGTATCTGAATACTTCCTCCACCACTGAAGAAAATAAAATAAAAGACTGTGAATAACTGACCTGGAACAAAGTCCTCTTCCACCAACGGAGGGAGAGGGACGGCAGCTAGACATGCCAAGACACACACACACACACACACACACACACACACACACCATCAAGTAATCAGTAGCATTAGTCCTGCAGCAGACAAACAGGAAGTGAGGGAGCAGACTCAGGTGAGACTCAAACAGAGAACAACATGCAGAGAGCTTCACACCCAACCACAGCCACTAAACCATCTGCAGGACCAACCTTGGATTTCAGACTCCACATCGTAAGATCTAGAGACTGGATCAGACACAGACAGGTGATGACAGAGTTACCTTTGTGACGTCGTCATGTCAGCTGACCACACAGGTTGAAGCACGGTGAGAGCAGGCAGCAGGTAACACTCAGACGTCACAGGAAACGTATTCAGCATTCATTTAACAGAAGACTGATGCGATGGACACACGCGTGTGGACACCTGAGAACTCTTCATGTTCACGAACTCCTCTGGTTGTATAGAAGTCTAGTCTAAAGTGACTCTACTTCTCTCTAGTGTCCAGCAGGGGGCGACTCCTCTGGTTGTATAGAAGTCTAGTCTAAAATGACTCTACTTCTCTCTTGATTTATTCCCTCAGTAAACATTGTAAACATGAGTTTATGGTCTCATCTCTATCTTTAGGGGCGGGGCTACACAGTGATTGACAGGTCTCTACCTGTATTTTACTCTGCATTGTTCGGTCTGGCAACTGTCCCTGTTTTGCGTTTTACAGCTTTAACCCTTTCACAGAGTGTCTTCACTCCAGGAAAGTTAATTGGAACATTTTGGTCGACTCAAAATCTCTTAGGAGCGTTCGGTTGCACTTAGCTCCACCCTCTCATGACACTTTTGGTTGAAAAAAAACCCCAAGATGGCAACGGACAAAAACGCAGATAGTGAAAGTCAAAAACCAAGATGGAGACGGCCAAAAAATAAGATACGGATGGTCAAGACCAAAAAACAAGATGGTGATGGCAACCACCTAAAACCATGTTGGCAACAGCCAAAATACAAAATGGCGGTAAGATGTGCTGAGTGGGGTTGAGGTCAAGTTCTTCCACAACAAACTGGGAAAACCATTTCTTTATGGAGTTGGCTTTGTGCGTCCAACACTGTTGTTGTTGTCTAAATATATGTAAATGATCACTGTGTGTGTGTGTGTGTGTGTGTGTGTGTGTGTGTGTGTGTGTGTGCTGTAGCATTAAGAGATCCCTTCATGAAATCTAAAAGATCAGAATCAGGTATATTTAGTAGGTTTTCACATGCAAGGAATCCTCCTTGGTATTTTGGAAGTTAAGAATATTAACTATAACATTCTTAAAACCTCAAGTGGTCTCAAATGTGTGGACAGGTGTCCACACAGGTTTGTCCATTCAGTGCACCTGATGATACAGAAGAAGCATTCAATCATCTCAGCATGAACACACACTGACTTCTGCTCTTCTGCTTCCTCAGTTAGTGAGGAAAACCTGGTTCTTCCTCACTCAGCTGTCACAATACAGTCCACATACCTTCATCATCGTCGTCGTCGTGGACGGATGACGAGGCGCTCTCTGAGGACGTCAAACAAAGCAGTAATAACAGAATGAGACGCACTACACTTCCCACAATGCTTTGGGTCCATTATATTTCAGTTGTCAATCCGTTGCTCGTTGTTAGAGAGGAACACTTATAGAGTGTTTGATCGGCATTAATGCACTTTTATTAATTCATGTATTGAAAGCAAAGGGAAATAACGTACAGACATTAAAAACACACCTGTCTCACCGGTCGAGGTTTCGGATGACGTGGTTCGTGTTGGCTCCGCCCCCTGTGGCTCTGCAGCTTGCCGATTGGTCGTTTCAGCCGGACGCTCGCTGGTCTCTTTTGGTTTTTAAAAAGCAGACGAGATGTACGATATATATTTAACAACATTTCACCCAAAAATGAACAGCTGTAAACCCTGATTAAGATCTACGGCTGTGACTTATTATAATAATTACATTCCTGAAGTTGTTGTTGAATCATTTAATCATTTCTTTGTTGTCTAGAAGTTTCAGTTATCAGTTTCAAATGTCTGTGTTTATTATCTACGACTCATTGTCGTATGTTTCTACTACGTGTGAAAGTCACCAGCTAACACGGTCACCCTTTAACCTGGAACACCTGCTGCTCTGAAACTGTCGTCATCCTGTCTGAATGCCGACAGCCAGACATCGTTGATGCTGGAAACGACTTTTAATTCAACGCTTGAACCTTAAGAACTCGTCCGGATGTTCTGGGGCAAAAGAAAACCATCTGAGCGGTTGTGCTGGGCGGTCCGGTGTGAAAGAGGAGCTGGGCGGAGCTGATTTAAAGCCTCAGTGTGTCCGTGTGAAGCTGCTTTGTTGGTGGAACGCTCTGCAGACACACCCTCAGCTCTGAACACACGGGTGGGAACGAGGTGTACCAGGTCACCGTCAGCTCGCTTGACAACGGACACTCTTCTACTGTGTGTGTGTGTGTGTGTGTGTGTGTGTGTGTGTGAGAGAGAGAGAGAGATCACTTCCTCACCTGTTTTGTCCTCAGGTGAATCTCCCACCTGTGGTCTCTCTGCAGCCTTCAGCCCTGTTCAGTGGAACACGAGGTTAAAGTGAGATCAGTGTCTTCACCATAAAGAGCTTCTCTCCATTCAGAGAACAAGTAGTTTAAAAGATGTTTGTCGTCTTGAGAAGAGAACAAAACATGAATTCAGACTTTTTACAAATCTGCATCATCATGTCGTTATTATATTGTTTTAATCTGTTTATTGTGATTAAGTTTACAGTCTGTTTACTTTGTGTTCATACAGCTGCAGTGAACCAGCAGACGTCTTGTCACACAGTGAAAACTCCTCCTGGTGAACTCAGACCAGAGATACCAGAGAACGAACACCATTACAGCAAAGACCAGAGCTCCTGACTCCACCAGACCATCATTAACTTGTGAAGTGAAAAGTGAAAAGTGGAGCTTTTTAAATGTTCCCACACCTAAACAATGCTAATGTCATTGTGTACGTGATGAAGAAGACATGGACCGTTGAATACACAGACTGTGCCTCGTGGAGAACAGCAGCAGTTTAAGTCTCATTTCTCAGGAGCTACAGAAGATTATATTTCTTGTGACGGAAACGAGCTGAGAAGAGGAGAGAGAGAAGAGAGGAGGAAGCCGTGGTGGAGAGAGATAACGTAGAACAGAGGAAGAGGAGGACGCCACGTTCTTCAGCCGGTTTTCACCAACAAGGAAGACAAAACACTTCTCAATTCAGATTTATTCAACACAGACCGTCTGACACTCTGAAGGAAAAGAAGAATATCTGAGTTAAAGAAAACACAACAAATGAAAGTCAAGTAAAACTCTGAGAGAATCCCTGAAGTGAGGCTTTAAACAGGTAAGAGGACACTAGTCACCTTTAAACTAAACATCAGACGCCACAGGGTTATTCCTGTCTTCCACCCCTCCAGAGTAAATCCTGATGGCAGACTTTGTATTGAATCAGCATTTATTTAAAACTCTATTTCCAACATATGAGAGGCCGGCATCATGAGAGAGAAGGTCTTCTTCCTCTCAGACGTGTTCTTCACCACAATAAAACATCTTCTATAGAACATCATCAAACGAAAGTGAAGCAAGATGCCTCCAACAGACACACAGCAGGAAGAGTATTAACCTGCTTTACTCTTCTTTTGCACCTTTTCACCTAAAAAACACATTTCAGGATTTTCAAGATTTCTTTCCATATTTTAAGTACCTAAAGCTGACATCATCATCCTCAAGAAAAACACAAAATACTTCATTAGAATATAGTGATTAAGTGGATTAAATGGTCCATCTTACTGGCAAGTTTTGACATCTTTATACAGTCGTTGTTGATCTTTTATTAAAAGTTATTCACTATGTAAGTGTCAAATGTCAAAGTCAACTGAAAACTAAAAGAACTAAACTCTGCACCAGCAGAACATATCAGCGCAATCAGCAGAAAGCCACTGATATAGATGGTGATCTGATCACCATCTATATCAGTGGCTTTCTGCTGATATGTTCTGCTGGTGCAGAGTTTAGTACTTTTAGTTTTCAGTTGACTGGTCCTCCAAACATGGAGGACCATTTGCTAACAGGAGCTAGCGTTAGCGCAGCTTTCGCATCCAAATGTAAGTAAATGTTTGTCTAATATGAAGCATTTGTAGGACAGATGGCAACCAACATGTCTCGCTGTCCAGCTACTTGAATCGTTGTATACGTCTCTGGTAGAGACCTGTCAATCAGCGTGTAGCCCCGCCCCTAAATCATCCCCTCTTTATGGTCTGTTTGACTCTAAATGGAGCATAATGTACTAAATGAACATCATGCTGTATTGAAGAAGACTGTAAACTAGAGATTGAGACCATAAACTCATGTTTACAATGTTTACTGAGGGAATAAATCAAGAGAGAAGTAGAGTCATTTTAGACTAGACTTCTATACAACCAGAGGAGTCGCCCCCTGCTGGACACTAGAGAGAATGCAGCTTTAACACTTGACTTCCCTATTCAGACCCGGAGGTTGCCGCCTTACTTGAAACGATTGCTAATTAAGCTGAGGTGATGCTAACTGCAGTTAACTTAACTCCATTGACCTCTGTGGTAAGTAGCTAGCGGGCTAGCTAGCTTCAGAGCTGCTTTGAGTTTTCCAATTTTCAGATCAGATCAGAATTAAATCCAATCCAACCAATATAATCCTATGAGGTACTTTTGAAATACGGGCCCCAGGTAGCAACACTAGCTAAGCACGTCTCTACAAATACCCACATTTATTGACGACTACATTTACATTAGTTGGTTTCTTTCTGTAAAAGGACTAAAGTAAAAATCCTAAAAATAATGCAAAAATAAGTCGGTCCAGTGCGTCATGAAACAGAAACATACCTTTAATACATGCTTTTATCATGTACATGATAAAAGCAAATACATGTTATATTAAATTGTTGGGATTCACAGTTAATGGACTGTCCTCTAAAATGTCCTTACTCTATGAAATGAGAATTCACCTGCAAGATGTTACACGTTAGCTCTAGTTCTAGCACCAGTTATAAGGTAGTAACTTAGATCCACGGAGTCATTACTTCTTCCCACCGACGGCCATCTTTTCCTGCACAACACTCTTCTCCCTCCTGACCGCCGACGCACTCGTTCGGTTGCTTTTCTCCTCCGAAGTTTTCATCTGGGAAGCGTTTGGTTTCCTCTCCGGGAGCTCTGGTTTCTTCGCTTGTACCTTCGCCAGCCTCTCTGCCTCCATCTTGTCCCGAGCAGCTTTCTCTCTGGCGAGCCTCAGCCTCTCCATCCTTTCCTTCTCCATCCTCACCTGTTCGATTCTCTCCTTCTCCCGGGCGATTCTCTCTCTTTCCTTCGCCATGCGTTCTCTCTCCATCCTCGCCTTTTGTTCTCGTGCAACTCTTTCCTTCTCCAATCTTTCTTTCTCTAATCTCTCCTTCTCCTGAGCAATTCTTGCCTTTTCCCTGGCGATGCGTTCCTGCTCCATCCTCTCTTTCTCCCTGGCTACTTTTTCTCTTTCCTTAGCGATTCGTTCTCTCTCCAGCTTTTCTTTGTCGGCTCTTTCTTTGGCCATTCGTTCTCTCTCCAGCTTTTCTTTTTCGGCTCTTTCTTTGGCCATTCGTTCTCTCTCCAGCTTTTCTTTTTCGGCTCTTTCTTTGGCCATTCGTTCTCTCTCCAGCTTTTCTTTTTCGGCTCTTTCTTTGGCCATTCGTTCCCTCTCCAGCTTTTCTTTTTCGGCTCTTTCTTTGGCCATTCGTTCTCTCTCCAGCTTTTCTTTTTCGGCTCTTTCTTTGGCCATTCGTTCTCTCTCCAGCTTTTCTTTTTCGGCTCTTTCTTTGGCCATTCGTTCTCTCTCCAGCTTTTCTTTTTCGGCTCTTTCTTTGGCCATTCGTTCTCTCTCCAGCTTTTCTTTTTCGGCTCTTTCTTTGGCCATTCGTTCTCTCTCCAGCTTTTCTTTTTCGGCTCTTTCTTTGGCCATTCGTTCTCTCTCCAGCTTTTCTTTTTCGGCTCTTTCTTTGGCCATTCGTTCCCTCTCCAGCTTTTCTTTTTCAGCTCTTTCTTTGGCCATTCGTTCTTTCTCTAGCCTCTCCTTTTCAGTCCTCTCTCGCTCTAGCCTCTCCTTCTCCCTTGCAATTCTATCTCTTTCTTTGGCAATGCGTTCTGTCTCCAGCTTCTCTTTTTCAGCTTTTTCTTTGGCCATCCTCTCCCTTTCTAACTGTTCCTTCTCCCTCTCCATCCTCTCCTTTTCGGCCCTCTCTCGTTCCTTGGCCAATCTCTCCATCTCTTGTTTCTCCTTTTCTGCCCTTTCTCGAGCCAACCTCTCTTTCTCAGCTTTCTCCTTCGCTTCCTTCTCCATCCTTTCCTTCTCAGCCTTCTCCTTCTCCATCCTTTCCATCTCAGCCTTCTCCTTCTCCATCCTTTCCATCTCAGCCTTCTTCTCCATCCTTTCCTTCTCAGCCTTCTCCTTCCTTTCCTTCTCAGCCTTCTCCTTCCTTTCCATCTCAGCCTTCTCCTTCTCCATCCTTTCCTTCTCAGCCTTCTCCTTCTCCGCCTCCCTCCTCCTCTCCTCCCTCAGCTGCTCCTGCGCAGCCTCCAGCGTCTTCATCTTCAGCGCCCAGGCCTTCTCCTTCTCCTCCTCCTCTTCGGCGAGGAAGGCCCTGATCTCGGCCAGAGCGATGTGAGCAATCCTCTTGGCCTCCATCTTCTCGTGGATCATCCTCAGCTCCTCCCTCAGAGCGGAGCGAAGCCGGGCTCCTCTGACGGGACGGTCTGAGGTTTTGGATTGAAGGGGGAACTTTAAAGCGCAGCGTGAATGTGATGCACAGCTATGACTTGAAACACGCCGTTCATCCACTCACACAAAACAACACGGGAGATGTTCCATTCAACGTATTTTGTTGAGTTGAGTTGTTAGAAAAGGATGTGACATGCTGCTACACAATGTACATTCATAGTGTTAAATTAATTATTCGTGTCTGCAAGGCCACAATAACAAGTTCAGTCCAATAAAAAGTCACACTCAGAGGATCTGTTTTCATCAATCAGCTGTTAAACCAAAGACGTGCCTTAAAAACATCGAGTCACAACAAAAGAAGAGTCTTTATTTCAGACGTGCAGGCGGCTCGTTTCCGTACCTCTGGTTGTGTTCTCTCTAGCAGAAGTCTCCTCTGCTTCAGCTAGATGTCAGACACAACATTATTTATTCACACGGTGAACTCATTTCAAGTCAACAGATGGACACGACGAGAGATTAATGTCACGAACAAACCCACGCAGAGAAATCTACCTTTTGGGAGTTTAATCTCTGGATCAGAGTCCTCTAACGTCTCGTCTTCTAGGACGAAACATATGAAACGGTTTGATACTGAAGCCAAAAGAAACTGTCACGACATCACAAAGAAGCTATTAAACTACGGGCTGCAAGAGTCTGGAAATATTCAAGGGAATAAACAGGAATGTATGGGAATGAAATGCAAAGTTAATTTTTCTCCAAAATTCCCAAAAATCCTTTGGCAAATTTCTGGAAATGTATCAAACGTCACCACAAACACACACTCCAAAGCAAAAACAGGTGATCGACTCTAAAAACAGAAGTGATGTCAGTCAGTAGATTAGTGTGTAATATATAGATATTGTACTATAGTAAAGTACTTGTACATTCAATTGAGAAATGATTGATAACTAAAATAAGAAAATGTGTTTTTTTTTGTGTTTTAATAATTCAGTTAAGCTGTGTTTGAAATATCAACCAGTAAAATACTGCATACTGCCTATTTAATCATCAATTAAGTATGATTCTACCCACAGAAAGGGAAATTAAAACGATTAAATATTTAATTTTCTACAGTACATTTAGGGGCGGGGCTACACGCTGATTGACAGGTCTCTACCAGAGACGTATACGGCGTCTCTACGTTACTCCTCCTCAGTCCAGATATGGTCACTTCCTGTTCAGTGGTTGCAAAAAAAACAAAGATGGCGACGGACAAAACGCCGAACTAGAGGCTTCAAAACGTCCACAAACCATCGAGTGACGTCACCATGACTACGTCCTCTTCTTACATTCAGTCTGTGGTTGCAGCGTCGTCTCATACCGAGATATTATTGCTACATTTGGGCATTTCTTGCCTTCACAAAATCCAGTTTGGAACGGGCTACATACTCAACATCACGTCGTACTTGAATAGTATGTTAGTTTGCGATACCTCACAAATGTGACGCAAAAATACTGTAGATCCTATATTACCATAAAAGGACAACCAGAGACATTAAAAGGGATTAAATGCATCGGTAGAGAACGACCCTGAAGGAAACGGACATCTACTTCACTTCCTCCACTTCAAACAGAAGAGGAAGTAATCAAACCAGAAGGAGGAAGTGAGTGATGTGTCTGCAGGCTGATGGTTTTTGTTGAGTAACTGAACTGGTCAACGTTTTATATAAGGCTAAGCTACAAAATAAAGGTCCTGCTCCTCTATGGAAACAGAACCATGACGAGTAGAAGTAGAGAGAACTAGAACGTGTCTTCAGTGCAGAACAACACACTTATGATGACATCACTCATTAAAAAAAAAGAACAAGTGGATTCATTTGATCATTTGTTTTATAAAAACTGGAAAATCTAAATATCCAACATGTTTCCAGTTTCTCTGACTTCTGGTCACATGACTGTTGGTCTGAGATGAATCAATCATGACGTCATAGTTTCATGAGGAGTTCACAGTTTAATGTTTTTAACACAACCTGGTTAAAGTGAACTCTTCATTAGAGGTTTTTAGTGAAATATCACAGCTTTAAGCTTTGTTTTGGTTGATTCTTTCTGACGGAAGTCTTCGTCACACGTGATGTGTTCAAGGGCCGTCGGAAAGATGGAAATCTGACAATCGTGCCGTTTTTTAAAGCTTCTGGTTGTGATAAACGGTGTAGTTTTGCCGATTGTTTAAAAACAAACATGCTGGGGTTCAGAGGGTCAAACGACTCAAGGTTCATTCATTTAGCTGAACATCAACACGACAAATGTAAATAAAGTAGTAAACTTAGTGGACTAAACCAAGCAGGGCGTGTTATTTTAGGGTTCACGCCTCATTGAAACCCGTCCGGATGAGAATCAAAGGTTTCTACCTTTACTTTCACCTTTCTTCTTCTTCTTCACCTCTTTCTTGTCCTCTACAAGGTTCACCAAACAGACGCATCCGTTAGCCGTTAGCTTAGCATCAGAGCTGGAAAATGCACACACACTTTAATGACGGTACCTTTCCTCAGATCGTCTCTGCTGAGAGCTTTCAACTTCTTCTCATCTGAGCAGAACAGAAGAGGAACGTCGATGAAGACTCAAACACAGGGCTAAACACGGAGAACGCTGGAAACGCTGCTTTTATATCGATACAACCAAATGTTATTATTAACTGTAGAAGCACATAAACACATGATCAATGCATCACATCTCAAGATCTACAGCCGTGTGACTGTTAGTGGTCTACAGGCAGAGAGGACTCGTTGATATGAATGAGTTAATATCAACAGAACACACAAATCAAAAGTACGGAGATCGTCTGTTCTTCTTCTTATGATGATGATGATGATGATATTTGGAGGGTTTTCTGCTCCCTGACCCCCTTTTGAATATGAATTATTATACTTTATATTTCCTGTAAATAATAAATACTTAAATTAAGCTCGTAGAGAAGCTTACAGTGGAAAAAATATGACAAATATATATTTTTTTAATCCCGTTTGTCAATTTAAGAAACAATTTTACACGTCAAGAAAGTCTCAGTTTGTCGTAGATTATTTTAGTTTTGTGTGAAACCGATCAGTGAGCGACACCAACACGGCCGTTAGCTTGTCTTGCTAGCAAGCTAGCTTAGCATTGCTCCAAATGTAACGTTATCTCACCTGTTGCGTTTTTATCATCGACTCTTTTTAATCACACAGGAAGAGAAAGAAGGAGAGAGAACATCCTGGTACTGAACGCATCGGCAATTTAAGACACTTTTGGGCGTTTTATTATTTCTGACGTCGTATTTTCAAAATAAAATGCGACTTCTTTCACGTGTAAAGTTAACAAACATCAAATGTGTAATTCGTGGCACAATTCAAACGGGATCAAAAAGCTGTTTGTTTCTCGCCGTTGATCATTTTTCCAAAATAACGTCCCATGATTGAAGGGGGCGGGACTTAACCACTCTATCGGGAGATAAATTAAAAACTATTTCTGCGACTTTAAATGTGAGATTTAAGAGAATCGCTGTTTTTAAAAACAGTCTCTGCTTCTCTAAGTGACGATAACACAAACATGACAACATGAATTAAAACATGAAACAGTGACTAAAGTGTCTGTAAGTTGATTTTTACAGACATGAATGAATGAATATAGACACCATGGTGACGGTGCTCAGCATTAAGGGAACTATGTTTCTATTATCTTAATCGTGGGAAACATGAGCAGAAATAAGAACATGTGTCATAATCCGGCACATTAAACGCTGTGCTTCAATAGATGAACTGCATCCTGTAGACCAGACTACGTCAGTAGACCAGTACTGACGTAGTACTTCACACGGTTTAGTTTCCTCCATCTACAGGACGGTGCTGCTCAGTCTGGCCCCGCAGTGGGAACCAGACCGTCCCCCATCCTCCTCCAGCCGGACCGGTCTACCTCACAGTCGGGTCCTCATTGGTCGTAGCGGGACCACGGAGCCGAGCTACCGGCTCTGCTTCCTGTCCTCCTACTGGTTCTGGAGGTCCAGCGGGACCCCCTTGACCTCCTCGTCATCAGAGGAGGTCTTCTCCTCCTCCTTCCCTTCCTCCCCCTCCTCCCGCTCTACGGGTGAGGACACTACGTCATAAAGGAAGGTGAAGAAGCCATAGATCCAATCAGAGCCCTCCTCTGCTAAAATATTAAGAACCTCCTCAAGCGACTCGGCGTTCGCACTACCGCCGCCATCTTTGGTCAAGCCTGACGAGAGAGAGAGAGGGGGAGAGAAAGGGAGGGAGGAGGGAACGCAGAAAGGATGGCAGCAGAGGTGGAGATGGAAAACAGGGGAGGGGGGGAGAAGCAAGGGTGAAAAACAAAGTGGGGGAGGACGTGAGGAGGTATATCAAGAGGAAGAGGAGAAGGAAGGAGGGAGGAGAGTGAGGGAGAGAAGGAAGGAGGGAGAAAAGTGAGGGAGAGAAGGAAGGAGGGAGGAGAGTGTTAGAGAGAGAGAAGGAAGGAGAAGAGTATGAGGGAGAGAAGGAAGGAGGGAGGAGAGTGAGGGAGATAAGGAAGGAAGGAGGAGAGAGTGAGAGAAAGAAGGAAGGAGGGAAGGAAGGAAGGAAGGAGGTGGTACAAAGGAATGGAGAGCGACCGAAACAAAAACCAGGACAACGAAATAAAAGATGGCGAAGCGGGAAAGAGAAAGACAGCGAGTTAAAGAAGAACATGAACCAAAGACAACAACTTCCTGTCTCCGTCTCGTCAGGCTTCCTCTAAACTACAGAGGCGGCCATCTTGGCTCCAGTTCTGGGTTCACTACAGCTGTTTGAACCCAAAATAAACTGATTTAGCTGTGATTTAATTACAATGAATAGATTAAAATGATGCCGAAATAAGGTCCTAAAGGCGTGAATACGGCAGCGTGGTCAACGTTGTACCATCTGGTTCATACTCGTATATTTATACATAGTTCTGTGTACTAGTATGAGGAGTCGTAGAGTTCTGGGTGAACACAGACGGACACAACATCTCTTCAAACGTTCGTCTCTCAGACAACAACAACTAACAAGGACATCCCTCACTGCTTCAGTAGGTTTCACACCACAGAAGAAGAAGAAGTCGGGTTACCGTTATAAAACGAGGCACGCGGAGAAAAACAGGCAGAAGAAGAAGAAGGAATAAAGAAAGCGGACTTGCCGAGCAGAACTTTAGCGTCTTCAACGTCAAAGTCTCCGTCTCCATCGGTGTCGTAGGCCATCAGTTTACCTGAGGGAGGAAGAGGAGAGGAAGAGGAGGGGAGGAGGAGGGGAGGAAGAAGAGGAGAGGAAGAGGGGAGGAAGAAGAGGGGAGGAAGAGGAGGAGAGGAAGAGGAGAGGAAGAGGAGGGGAAGAGGAGGGGAAGAGGGGAGGAAGAAGAGGAGAGGAAGAGGTAGAGAGGAAGAGGAGAGGAGGAAGGGGAATAGGAGGGGAGGAAGAGGAGAGGAAGAGGAGGGGAAGAGGGGAGGAAGAGGAGGTAGAGAGAAAGAGGGGAGGAAGAAGAGAGGAGGAAGGGGAATAGGAGGGGAGGAAGGAGGAGGTGGAAGAGGACAGGAAGAAGAGGAAGTTAATTATTGCTCTAATGACACATCTTACTTCAGGGTTTAGTTTTCTAATACGTTCTTGTATTGAACTTCAGTTCAACAATAATAACACAAATGTTCTCTATTTCATATTAACATGAATCTACTTTAAACATAAAGTGTTCATGAGACCAGAAGCTGTTCCTCACTTTACGCTAAGTGTTGCAGCGACACAGAGCTATTAATAAGAAGAGAAGACGCAGCTTATTAATAACAGCACAACAGTGTGTCAAAGTGCATGAAGTGAGGAAGAGGAAGGATGTGGAGGAGGAAGACGACGCCATCTGTTCTAAAGAAAGCTACACAAAAACCAAACCGAAAGCAGGTTTCATTTAAAGGGCCGGTACATCATCTCTCACTGAGCTCTGCTTCCTGGGGGCAGTTTGGGGTGAAGATGTCACATGTGTTAGAGCTGGAGAGCGTACCTTGTAACACTTCAGAGAAGTTCATACGAAACTCCTTAGCTCTGGCTGCATGCAGAGAAACGAAACAAGAGAAGAAGAAGAGTAAAGATCACTACAGGGTCACTCTGCACCTCTGAGAGCAGAAGAAGAAGAAGAAGAAGAGTCAGTGCAAAGAAGTACAGAGTCACAGAGGAGACACACGGCTGCATGACGCCCACATATATACATATATATATATATGTATATATATATATATATATATATATACACATATATATATACATACACATACATATACATATACATATACACACATATATACACAGTATATAGACCAAAGATTAGATTCAGTCTGCAGCTGTGTCCAGAGAAGACACTCTGTTTGGAGGCTTTTACTGTGAAGGGTTAGTCATCACAAACTGTCAGAACAGTTCTATTTCTCACACAGTATTATATATATTTATATTTGTTCCACATCATGAAGCCCTGAAACCCTTTATACACAGAGAGAGAACTGACAACCTGAGAGAAACATGTCAGCTGTGTGTGTGTGTGTGTGTGTGTGTGTGTGTGTGTGTGTGTGTGTGTGTGTGTGTGTGTGTGTGTGTGTGTGAGAGGAAGAGCTTGTGAAACTCCTGCATGACTGTCATAACCACATAAAGACAGACACTTCCTGTATGAAAACCAACATTTTGAAAACTTAAAGTTCAATGTCTGGGTCTGTGTGTGTGTGTGTGTGTGTGTGTGTGTGTGTGTGTGTGTGTGTGTGTGTGTGTGTGTGTAGGTGTGTGTGTGTGAAACAGGAACTAGGTCACAACATTATTTGGTTTTGCTCCTGAAAACATGAGACTCACTCGTGCTCGTTTATCAGATTTCACGTCATTATTTCTCTCTGGTAGAGACCTGTCAATCAGCGTGTAGCCCCGCCCCTAAATCATCCCCTCTTTATGGTGTGTTTGACTCTAAATGGAGCATAATGTACTAAATGAACATCATGCTGTATTGAAGAAGACTGTAAACTAGAGATTGAGACCATAAACTCATGTTTACAATGTTTACTGAGGGAATAAATCAAGAGAGAAGTAGAGTCATTTTAGACTAGACTTCTATACAACCAGAGGAGTCGCCCCCTGGTGGACACTAGAGAGAATGCAGCTTTAACACGTGAAGCTCTGACTGTATATTCCCACTCGTTTACATTTAGTGAGATTAAAGTGAGGAGCATCAACAGCTTCAATCATCATGTAAACTTAGATCTGGACGTCTTCCTTCATTAACGATGTCATCGTAAACTCGTCTTACTCACCGATGACGCTGTCGTAGTCCACGATGTCGAAGTAGACCACGGCCACGGAGCTCCAGACTCCCAGCAGAGCCAGGACCACGAACCAGGTAAACATGGAGTACTTGGCTCCTCCTCCTTCTCCTCCTCCTCTCTCCGTCCTCTTTCCATTCTTGCTTTCCACCGTCGTCTTCCCCTCTAAACATACAAATGTTTTGGTATTTTAAAGTGCGTAACTTTCTACGTTTACGCCTCAGACCCTGTTAGTGTTCTGCAACGTTAAGCTCAGAGCTTTAATGATTTAAAACAAACTTTATTGACACAAATCTACGTCCAAAGACAACATGGCAGGAAGCCAGAGACGGCAGGCCGACCCGGGAATAGAGCGAGGGAGTCACCATCCACGAAGAGAGAGGAACCGACAACAGCTGACATTAATACTGAGCTGATGGAAGACCGTTGATCGGACTCTTCTCAGGAAAACATCTGGTTCTTTCATAACGCTACATCCAATCACAGAGCTCCACATCTGTTACTCTTTGGTTTAGAGATGTGCTCATTACGTTTCTGGGAAATTAACTTGATTGTATTGAAAAAAAAACCCAGCATAAAACGACTAATTGACTAAAAATAATCTTAGTCGACTAACATTCGTACGATTTTTGTCGACTAACATTCGTACGATTTTTGCCGACTAATATTCGTACGATATGTCGACTAACATTCGTACGATTTTTTACGACTAATATTCGTACGATTTGTCGACTAACATTTGTACGATTTTTTGTCGACTAATATTCGTACGATTTTTTACGACTAATATTCGTACGATTTGTCGACTAACATTTGTACGATTTTTTGTCGACTAATATTCGTACGATTTGTCGACTAAAATTCGTACGATTTTTGTCAACTAACATTCGTACGATTTTTGTCGCCTAATGTAAATATATACAAGAGATTGTATTGAGTTTGCATTAAATTCATGATGCACAACAATTCAAACATTCAAAATGTTGAGCTCTGCTCCACAAGTTAAACCAAACCAAACCAAGCTAAACCAAACCAAGCTAAACCAAACCAAACCAAACCAAACCAAGCTAAACCAAACCAAGCTAAACCAAACCAAGCTAAACCAAACCAAACCAAACCAAACCAAACCAAACCAAGCCCAAACTAATATAAACTAACCAAGCCAAGCCTGACTAAACCAAACCAAACCAAACCGTTCCCACCTGTCTCCTGGACGTCGGGCTGCACTTCCTCCTTGGTCTGTGAGGCCTCCTCCTCCTCCTCCTCCTCTTTAACGCCTCCTAACCAAACCCAACCAGGCCAGATAAGAACCAAACCAAACCAAACCAAACCAAACCAGGTCAAACCGTGTTCTTACACCAGTCCTACCTGTCTCCTGGACCACAGGCTCCACCTCCTCCTGTATCAGCGGCTCAGCCTCCTCCCCATACACCTCCTCTTCAGTGTACACCTCCTCCTCCTCTTCCTCCTCTACCTCCTCCTCTTCGGCATGGATCTCCTCTACAGGAGCTGGGGAGGCTGCGGGGGGGTAGGAGGCGCCATATTGTTGGCGGTAGCGCTGCATGGACCGACTCGGGTCTCAGCTGGACCCACAAAAACAGAACCAGAGGGGAACCGGCACAGACCAGTGCACACCGGACCACCGTAAAGAAATGAATGTAAAATATATAGTTTACATTTAAAAGTGACCAACGATGATCAAGACCCGAATAAAACAGACTGAGACGCTATTCAAACGTTCTTCAAGACAAAAGAAGAAGAAATATTCAAAAGATATGAAATAAAAGCAGCAAAGAAGACGACGACGACACAGAGTGACTGAGAGCTGAGCAGGAGAGACTGAGCTCCTCCTCTTCCTCTTCCTCACTACAGTCCACTGGCCTCCAGAACCTGATCCTCACTATTATTAGAGCTGACAAACCCAGGACAGAGTGTGTGTGTGTGTGTGTGTGTGTGTGTGTGTGTGTGAGATGCCAGAGAGGACAGAACAGCCCACCAAATAACCTTGACACTTGTTTGTTCACACACACACACACACACACACACACACACACATTCTCTCTCTCTCTCTCTCTCTCTCACACACACACACACACACACACACACACACACACACACACACACACACACACACACACACACACACACACACACACACTCTCTCTCTCTCACACACACACGTTGATATTTAAATATTACTAGGTCACAGTTTTTGTTGAAAGTAATTGTACACCAGTACCAACACAATACCTCACATTTAATAAGAAATACTTGAAGATACTTGTACTTGTACTGTGAAACAGTACAATGAATAGAGAAACAATGATGAGTCATCAATAATGACAACAAGGCTGGATGAAAACATGTGGACCAGAACCCTGGACCAGAACCCTGAACCAGAACCCTGAACCAGAACCCTGAACCAGAACCCTGGACCAGAACCCTGAACCAGAACCCTGAACCCAGGTGGATCAGGACCTCGTACCGCATGTTTGCGTTTAGGTGAAAGGTTGTAAAGTCAAGGAGAAGAGAGGCAACAAGGAGAGGAGACAAGGAGAGGATATGAGGAGAGGAGAGGGGAGGAAACAAGGAGAGGAGACGAGGAAATGGG
Source organism: Cebidichthys violaceus (assembly GCF_023349555.1). Taxonomy (NCBI): domain Eukaryota; kingdom Metazoa; phylum Chordata; class Actinopteri; order Perciformes; family Stichaeidae; genus Cebidichthys; species Cebidichthys violaceus. Next base: position 104,132 of record NW_027176342.1, on the reverse strand, counting down.
AAAAGACAAGGAGAAGAGAAGAGGATGGGGAGGAAACAAGGACAGGATATGAGGAGAGGAGATAAAAAGGAGAGGAGACGAGGAAAGGGAGGAGACAAGCAACATGGAGAAGAGACGAGGAGAGAAAGGAAGGAATGGAGTCAAGGGGGGAGAGAAAACAGAGAGAGGAGATAAGAGGGAACAAGGACACGAGATAGAAGGAACAGAGGAGACGAGCCAAGTAGAGGAGAGGAGACAGGGAGAGGAGAGGAAATTAGGAGAGGAAACGAGGAGAGATAACAAGGAAAGGAAACAAACAGATGAGTATTAGTTTTGTAACATGCATACATGACAGCAGAACATGAACCACTCAGTGAGCTAACGGCTCTCTGCTAAAACAATAACACAAGTTAACAGCTTGTTAGCTTTATTGTTAGCAGAACATCACCTCTGGTAGCTAGGTTAGCTTAGCATCAGTAACAGGGCCACTGCCATGCTGCTGCTGGACAACAAGCTACCAGTCACACAGAGCATGCTTTTATTTTAAAAAGCTTAAACCGTACATGTTCGTGTATTAATGACAGAGAGCTAAAAGTGGCTAAACTAGCTCGGCTCTCTCGCAGCGCGATGACGTCAAAAAAAACAGACTCTATGCAAATGTCTTCAACTTTAATATACTTCCGTTTATTAGGAACGCAAACAACCTCAGGAAACACTATTTAACATATGTGCATGGACGGTTTAAACCCACTGCTTAATTCGGCATCGGTTAATTACACACACTGTCTTTAACTTATGTAAATATGGTGTGTTACTGCTGGCTGTGCCCGCTTCTAGACGCGTACGTTCGCCTGAAGAAGACTTGTAACCACAGGCGGGTCCAGTGAGGAAGATGACCACAGTCTCGGCACGTGAGCCGAATCAAAGAACACTTCTCAACGTTCCCTAGAATGTGTTTAGTTTGGTTCTAACGCGTAGAAAACTACGTTAAATTACAGGAAACTGACCTTTTCTGGGGTGAGTTTTGGGAGTCTTCTTCTGGGCCATCGCTCCGTGAATCACGTCTTCACTTGGATACCAGCAAAAAAAAAAAAGCCAAAGTCCATAGTTACCGTGATTGACGTGTATGTTTGACCAATAAGAGCCAGAGAGGCGGGACAAAAGGGGCGGGCTCTCGGGGATTTTTAACCAATCAGGTTGCGGTACAGCTTCCCAGTGTAAAACCCCCGTGTCAGCAGAGAGAGGAGTTTAAACATCTGTTTTATGATGATTATAATGTTATTACTCTTTATTAGTAGAGTTAGTGCATTAAAGCAAAGGAATATAAATACAAGAATTATTATATAGTAGGACAAATACATTAAATCGAAGTGTACAGATACATATTGTGACTAAAGCCTTTCCAAGCTCCATTTTTAGCATTCTTCATCTGCCTCATCTCATCATCACGTCACATATTTGTGAAGAATCATCATCATCATCATCATCATCATCATCATCATCATCAGGTCTCTTTAGGTGAACGGGCTGATACACAGTGAGCAGCTCCCCCTGCAGTATGTCAATACGAAGTGCTGTACTAGTACGTGGTATTTAAGTTTTAAATGTATTGTTTTCCACTTGTAAATGTGTGAGTAACCACGTGACGTCTGTATGTGTGTCAGTGTTTGTACATGTGACGGAAGGTGAACTAAACTAAAGAGGAGAGAAGAAGAAGAGAGGACAGAGGCGTTGATATGAGATATACGTAAAGCTTAACGTAAAGCTGAGCTCAGCACGCGTGTGACAGGTCTGCGCCGTCATGATGGAGGTTTATTGTGAAGGGGAATATTTCAGGACTTCCTTTTTGAAAATGAGACACGTTTAAACTCTCAGATCTTCTCTCCTCTTGTATTTCATGATTGTGTTTAAACAGCAGAGCTTCATGTAACTGCAGTGCAGGTTGTAAACATGTAATAGTACATGAAAAGTATTTCTTTGACACGAGAGATGTACACGTTTGACTTTAAAGTGGACGTTTTCCTGGTTGCATGCGGTTCAGAGCAGTGCCTGTTTCCTCCTCCAGAGGGCGCTGTAGGACCACGAGTGGACAGTTCCTCTTTTGATTTATTGTGACTCATCTTAACCTGGAGACACGTCATGTTGTTGACCTGTTTACAGTAGCTCCCTGTTAATCACCACGTACTAAACACAGCCTACTACAATACTTACAGTACAATGTATTATGTCCTGAATACTTGTGTATTTGTATCTTTATATCATTACCTGTAATTCCAGTATGTTTACGTATTATATTTATACTGATGTTCATTAACGTGCCTAGTCCCTATCAAGTAAACAAAATAAAACTAAATAAAATAAAACTAAATAAAATAAAATAAAATAAAATTAAATTAAATTAAATTAAATTAAATTAAATTAAATTAAATTAAATTAAATTAAAATATATATATATATTTTTTAACAGTGCCACAAAAGTAATTTAGGACAGCGGCTTAAAGAAACAACAATAGAGACAACACAGTAGAATTTTGCAGTTTTCTTCCACAAGAACATTTGTTTGTTTGTTTGTTTCTCAAAACGAATTATTGTTTTCTTTAAATGTCGTCGGAGGCGGAGCGGGTCGTCTTCCATTCATCAGTTTAGTATGAAATTCAACTTCAAGGGACTTTTTAGTTTGCAAGAATACAGAAGTAATCCATTACAGTAATCTATTACTTTTGTTTTATTTCATTGCGTTACAAGAGGAAACAAGTTAGGT
>NW_027176342.1:93892-96392 GCF_023349555.1 Cebidichthys violaceus | reverse complement strand
GTGATTTGAAGTTGGCTCGTGAAGTACATTTTGAAGGGCTTTTATTTTGAAATGCTACATCAGAATGTCCTGGTCCTCTCTGAGTGACAGCTTGAGGTGTTCTGATATTAAGAGAGTAAAGTCAGATTTTTGGCAGGCAGACAGACCGGGAAGCTCCATTAAACATGTGAGGAGCTCTGGCACCCCTGTGTGTGTGTGTGTGTGTGTGTGTGTGTGTGTGTGTGTGTGTGTGTGTGTGTGTTTGTGTGTGTGACCAGAGACAGGGTTACATAACCAAGTAAACAATTCAGCGCACACACACACACACACACACACACACACACACACTTTCTCTGTGCAGCGTCTTGCTCAAGGGCAATAAGGCAGCTCAGAGAGGACAGCTCGTGTTCCTGCGTGTCCTCAGTCAGAGGAGCTCAGACCAATTAGTCGATTTATTGATCGTTGTGCATCGATATGGTTGAATAGAAGTCTATGAGAAAATGACTACTTCTCTCTAGTGTCCACCAGGGGGCGACTCCTCTGGTTGTATAGAAGTCTAGTCTAAAATGACTCTACTTCTCTCTTGATTTATTCCCTCAGTAAACATTGTAAACATGAGTTTATGGTCTCAATCTCTAGTTTACAGTCTTCTTCAATACAGCATGATGTTCATTTAGTACATTATGCTCCATTTAGAGTCAAACACACCATAAAGAGGGGATGCTTTAGGGGCGGGGCTACACGCTGATTGACAGGTCTCTACCAGACGTATACGGTGGAATCTCTTCATCACATTTGACGTTATGTTTTCTTTCCACATGTCGTCACCAGAAACAGATTTCCGTTGAAGTTAGCATCAGACCTCCGTTCAAACAACAAATAAAAACTTGTTTTGTTTGCGTTGCCCAAACTAATTGTAAACAATGTATTTTGTCAACATTGACACTCAAACCTCTCGAGGTGATTTTCAAAAAACATTATTTTCGTGTGAAAAAAAGGGAAGTACGACTCACGCCAAAACCTTCAAAATAAAACCATCACAACAGGTTCAGTATTAAATTTTTTTCTCGTTTATTACAGGAGGCTTTTGTTTTATATACAGAGACATGTATTTGCAAAATACTAAAAAGTATTTCAACTCAAAGTACTAAAAAGTATATATTTATATATATATTCATATCATAATTATTGTTATTGTCTCTAAAACACCAAGGTGGGGTCACTGAGGCACGGCTTTCGCCTCCTTTACACCGAGGTTTCACCGGTTTGTGCAGAGGAAAACCTTGTAACTCGTTTATTTAAATAGACTTTCAATATATGGAAAACATTACACATTTTTTAAAAAGCATTACTTGATGGAGAGAAGTCAAATTTGGACTTTTCCTTCTTAAGTTAAAATCTTTGGAGTTACAAGGTCTCCACCCTCTACTCAACACAATACAACTGCTGGATCAGGAAAACCTCTTAAATCCAACCGAGTCATTTCTATTGTCCTTGAATTCTTTTGTCTTGAAATCAACGATGAGAGAAATGTTTCCTAATGTCGTCTGGAATAAAAGACGATTCATGAGGTGGAAAACATTCAACATGTTTTTCCACCTCCGGTCCTGAAAAAGGCACCTTTCTTGAGATATGAGGTTTCTAACGGGGGGGGGGGGGGGGTCTGATATGGAGTCAGAGACCTGGTGAAACCAGTTGCGGTGTAAACGAGGCGACGGTAGTTTAAGCAGTGAGGGGATGCCTGAAAAAAACAAAGAAACAAATCCATGACGACAAAAAAAACATTATTATTATTATCTCATACTGTAAATAAGATACAGCATCACTCACTGCCTGTTTACATAACTGTTGTATTGCATTTATCACACAGTTAATAGGAACAATAGTAATAATAATGAACAATGAAGCTTGTCTTCTGTGCATTTCTTCCTCCGCGTTGGTTCCGTAGATGTTTGTCGTTTTATTTTGAAGGTGACAAAGCAGCTTTTGGTTTTTGAAACGGGGGTAAAAGAAGGCAGGAAGGAGCAGAGACTCTCAGTCTGAGTTTGGGTTTCAACAAACCTCCCCTCCGATCTTAATATGGACTCTTCCAAACCCCTTGGTAGCACCACATGGACTGACCCACAGCTCGGAGCGCAGACGGTAGTTTTCCTCCAGAAATAAGAGGTTGTTTTTGCTTTTTCCTTTATCCCTGCTCAGGTACGGAGAGCTCAGGTGAGTTCAGGTACGGAGAGCTCAGGTGAGTTCAGGTACAGTGAGTTCAGGTACGGAGAGCTCAGGTGAGTTCAGGTACGGAGAGCTCAGGTGAGTTCAGGTACAGTGAGTTCAGGTGAGTTCAGGTACAGTGAGTTCAGGTACGGAGAGCTCAGGTGAGTTCAGGTACGGTGAGCTCAGGTGAGTTCAGGTACGGAGAGCTCAGGTCGGTCTTCGTGTGAACAAACTCTGAGCTTTGTACCAGCGAGTGTTCGACTTGTGCTCAGTGGAAACCAGATGTCGGAGGTTCAGATTCACTAAAGTTCTG
>NW_027176342.1:67500-93792 GCF_023349555.1 Cebidichthys violaceus | reverse complement strand
CTCCTTCTTTTCTGTCTTTGTCCATTTGTACTCTTCTTCACTTCTTTCATTTCATGACTTCCTGTCTCCTACTTGCTTCCTTCTCCTCCTCTCTTCTTCCTTCTCATCCTCACTTTTTTTAATCCTCACTGCTTCTCTCTCCTCCTCCTCCTCCTCCCGTCTGAAACATTTATTAAACCATTTATCCAAACACACGTCCACTCATCCCGATCAGCTGGATGCTTCCTGAATCTTTTCCAGCCTCCTGATTGGCTGAGAGCAGTGAGCCACAGGTGTAAAAGTCCGTCCTGATTTCTGATTTCCCCCGGGAACGTGTGTGTGTGTGTGTGTGTGTGTGTGTGTGTGTGTGTGTGTGTGTGTGTGTGTGTGTGTGTGTGTGTGTGTGTGTGTGTGTGTGTGTGTGTGTGTGTGTGTGGAGATCAGGGGTGGGTGACCAGCTTCATCTCTGTTTGGTGGAATCTGATTTCATTTCATATTCAAAGACACAGTCTGAGAGATATGCAGCAGGTTGGATATCTGCTGCTCGGTTCTGTTCAGGCAGCAGAGTACGGACCGTGGCTCACTGGGCGCAGAGCGTCGTCCGGGAACCGTTGGCGGTTGGATCGTGGTGCCGATGTGTCCCTGAGCAGGGCACTAAACCCCTGACTGCTGCCCACTGCTCCCCAGATAGGGATGGTCAAATGCACAGAATACATTTCCCCTCTGCGGGACGAAGAAGGGATTTATTTTTGATTTAGGCAACCTTGTTAAATTTAGGAAACAAAACTACTTGGTTAGATTGAGGCAACTAAAGTTCTGGGTTCGGGTGATTGTTGTGAAAACAATGTGGTTTGGGTTGAAAGGAAGTTTGAACAAAAGTAAAAGAGGTGACTTTTGGTTTCACACCAGACATGAACAGCGGCCTCCTTGGTGAAGGTCCCTTTTAAAGCTACCCTCACTACTTCCTCACTCTTTATGCCGGTCTGAGTTTCTAAGGAGGATATTGGAGTCAGAAGGAACGTTGGGTTTTAGTCGCCATCTTGGAATTTTTGCAACCAGTGTTTGTAATTCACAAAGAATGTTTGGAACTGTTGTCGATCAAAGTTCCTGTCTTTATGAGGACATTTAGACACACACACACACACACACACACACATGCAGATGTAAGGACACATAGCTTTGTATTTGAGTCTCTCTTATGTCAGAGTGGTGTCCTCTTATTAATTCACTTCTCCTGAAATCAGATCCATAAATTAACAAGACACTTCTGAAGTTGTTGACAAAAACAAATCCCCAGAACGGAGACGAATCGATTGAAAGAAGCCAAAAAGCAGAGTTTTGTTCTTTGTGACGGATTTTGTTTTTGTCTGAAGTAGTTGTTTTTTTAACTGAGTAATGACATGATGCTCCTGATGTGTTCAAAAACGTGTGAAAAACGAGTTCTCTGTCTCTCTGTCAGTGTAACACGTCGGCCTGAACATGTTTCTGGAGACGTTTGATGAGCATTTTGTTTTCTGAACAGTCAGTGAACTGTTGGAGGGTTTATGAAGAGATTGTGTGTTTTGTAGATTTACGTTTTCCTGCCAAATGAAACGAGGTGAGATGGTTCCACACCAGAGACGGCAGCTGGTTTCCAGTTCTCCCTCCAACGGTCTTCACTGCTTCACCCGCAGAAGAGACTCTCACCATCTAGTCCAACACGGGCTACAAGGAACCTCAAAGTCTGGACTGATGCTCTGCACATTCTGTCCAGAAGTTCATGCTTTGATGGAGCGTTCTTCACTCATTTGAACGTCAGTAGAAGGACAGCTGGCAGCCTCTCATGCTGACGCACGTTTCCTTTCATTTGAGTTTAATGTAATCACTAACACAACAAACCTGCAGCAGAGGTGATAAAACATACAGCGATAGAAGCAAACAGGAGACGCTGGTGACTAACGAGGAGACATGACGGCGAAGACGACCAGAGGTGGAGAGAGGAGGAACACCGCGAGGACTGAGGGAAGGAAGGAAGGAAGGCAGGAAGGAAGGAAGGGAAGGAAGGAAGGAAGGAAGGAAGGCAGGCAAGGCAGGCAGGAAGGAAGACAGGCAGGAAGGCAGGAAGGAAGGACAGAAAGAAGGAAGGCAAGAAAGACAGTCTGAGAGGATACAAGGAAGGAAGATGGACTAAAGGAAATAAGGAAGGAGGGAAGGAAGGAAGGAAGGAAGGAAGAAATAGCAAAGGAAGCTAAAACGAAAGGAAATGAGAAACAATACAGAAAGCAAGGAGAAAAGGAAGGAAGGATGAAATAAACTATAATGGAAGCAAGGACAGAAGGAAAGACGATTTAATCAAGGAAGGAAGAAAAGAAAAGGATTGAAGGAAGGAAGGCAAGAAAGACAGTCTGAGAGGACACAAGGAAGGAAGGAAAGAAGGAACAAAAGAGATAAAAGGACACAAGGAAGGATGAAACAATAAAGGAGGCAATGAAGGAGAGAAGGAATTATAAAGGATGCTAAGAAAAAAGGAAGGAAGGAGAGAAGGATGAAAAAAAGAAAGAAAGAAAATAATGAAGGAAACAAGGGCGGAAGGAAAGAATCATTAAGGATGCTAGGACACAAAGAAAGAGGGAAAGGAAGCAAATGAAACGTTGGAGTGAATGAAGCAGTTCTGTCCTCGGTCCAGTTAAAGTCCGTCTGTTGTGTTTTAGATTCACTCGTGTTCTGAAAGGTCGACAGTTTGGAGGTTTGAGTCGCTTCCTTCGTCCTCTGATGACGATTTGACGACGTCTATAAAACCACTTTATCTCCAACGCGTCCTTGACCACAACATGAACCACCAGCGTTCCAGCCGACACACGTCTTCACCTCATTATTCATTGTCTCTACGGTTAAACTTTTATTGTGAAAACCAGGAAGTTGTTCCTGTTAAAATCTTAAGCTTAAGCCAAACACCATATTTAACATATTTTAAAGCACGTACTGCACTCAAGATCTTAGAACCGACTGAAGCTAGCGTTGCGTCTGGAGTGAGAGGTTAAGTAGACGGCAGCAGGTCGTGAACAGCGGGCGGACTTGACCTTAACGCGTCTTCAGCTCCGCAAACGGGACTTTGAGGTGAAGTCGGAGCGTTCGATGCCAGAAGAGCCGCTGAGCCAACGAGGAGTGGAGTCCTGGACCGTCTGCAGCAACGAAAAAGCACAACGAAGCCAACAGTCAGACACGATCAGTCAGCCAGAGACAGGAAAGCACCTTCAGCAGCGGACTGATCCAAGTCCTAGAGACGGGGACGCCACGCGGGACGCCAATGTAGGGACAAACAGTCTGAAGAGAGACCAGAGCTGTAGTTAGAAAACCCACCAGATCACAAAGTCCCTCAGTCTCAGTCACGAGGGAACAGCAGGACGTTCAGCTTATATAAGACTGATGGATCTGTTCTCTCTACAAAATAAAAGCCCTGCTCCTCTATGGAAACAGAACCATCATCATAGAAGTAGAGAGAACTAGAACATGTCTTCAGTGCAGAACAACAGTTACAATGACAAAAATCATTACGAAATATTTCTATTACTATATATTTATTTTTGTATATTCTGTATATCTGTCTTTCTCTGTCTCTCTCTCCTCTCCTCTCCTCTTCTCTTCTCTCCTTTCCTCTCAGAACTTACAAATCTCTTATCAAACCTTTTCAAAATAAAAGCAGAGAAAAAGAGGCTGCGGGTGACATCATCGAGCTACGTTGGCAGACTCAATATACACATTGTAAAGGGGGGGGGGGTGGACAAAATAAAGAGAACACCTTTTTAATACATGTCAGTTAAATACAACATGTGAAAACATGTAACATGCTTCAGAACAGTGTGACGTCAACATGTCTGTGGAGGTCTGAAGGCTTCTCATCCGACATGGAGCTTCGACATGATGCATGTCAGGGTCACCCCCCCCCCCCATCTATACCTCCCCATGGTTCCATGCCAGCCTCATCTTGGCCCTCTGCCTGATATCGGTGAATCACTTCCTGCTCCAGGCAGCGCCTCCTTCTCCGTTAACGGCGGCGGCACGGTGACAGAATGTGTTTCCTCCTCTCAGGCTAATTGAATTGAAGGTGCGGCATTTTCAGCGCCGCCGCCGCTCGCCGTCCTCTCGCCGTCCGTGTGTTGAGGTTTCGCTCTTCATCACCGCGCCGTGACAGGACGCTTCGCTTTTAGAGCGAGGCGAAAGAGCTGATGGGATTGGTCCCGAGTGAGCCGTTGCTCTTCATCCTCATCTGTTACGTATGGAGGATGTTTGGTGACAAAAAGGTTCCACTGTAGCGGTGAAGCCTAAGAAGCAGCTTCAGACCTTCACACCGTGCTGTCAGTAGGTCGGTCTGGAACAAACAACAACAACATGCAGGCTTCGTGAAGCAGCGTTGCATCATGGGAGTTGTTGTCTTCATTGCAGTCAGGTTTTGGTCAGTGTTCATGGTTCAGGAAGTTTTTACCACAGAGGTCTTCTTCTCCAAAACAAACGGACCTGGTGATTTAGTCCCAAGTCAAGACTTACAAGTCCTAAGTTAGGTCCAAAGTCCAGACTTTCAAATTCCAATTCAAGTCCCAATTTAAGACTTACAAGTCCTAAATCAAGTCTCAAGTCGTAACTTTTGTTGATTTATATTTTTCATTAATAATCTGAATCCATAAAGAAACTAAAGCTGTCAAATAAATACAGAGAGAGAGAGAGAGAGAGAGAGAGAGAGAGAGAGAGAGAGAGGAGAGAGAGAGAGAGAGAGAGAGAGAGAGGAGAGAGAGAGAGAGAGAGAGAGAGAGAGAGAGAGAGAGAGAGAGAGAGAGAGAGAGAACAAAAATATCTCTCTCTGAATATTTACATATTTAAGCAACAATAACTCAGGAAGTACTTTGTTAAATAGATCGGAGTACTTTAGTAGTTTGACCTTATTTCACAAAAATAGAGAGAGAGAGAGAGAGAGAGAGAGAGAGAGAGAGAGAGAGAGAGAGAAACGCTTGGAGGAGAAAAGAGCAAGCCAAGCGTGAGAACATTCCACACACACACACACACACACACACACACACACACACACACACACAGGAGAAGCAGAGAGGCACATACTGTATCTGATGAATAGCTGAAATGGTACGGAAATAAAGGAGGACAGAATATGCAATGCACCTACGCCAAGCACATGGCTACGAACACACACACACACACACACACACACACACACACACACACACACACACACACACACACACACACACACACACACACACACACACACACACACTGATGGATGCCTGAGCAGACGCTGCGTTTGCTCACTAAAGGAATATTGTGTTATTTAGATCAACACTATTTAATACCTCTAATACAGAAGATGACTTCTCCTCCAGCGGAGTCACTGGAGTCATGAAGTACACGTTTCAAACAGCAGTACAGGGTTGATCGGTGGTGTGTTTGGGGACCCTTCGTGTTGCGTTCAGGGACTTCATCCCACAGCAGAAATGTCGTGTGTGATGGTTCCAGTGAGTCTGAGATAAAAAAAGAGAAATCAGGCTTGTGTTCCAATTACAGGTCTGCTGACATGTTTATGCATCCGACGTGGTATAATGTGTGTGTGTGTGTGTGTGTGTGTGTGTGTGTGTGTGTGTGTGTGTGTGTGTGTGTGTGTCTATAAACCTGTAGCCATCTAAAATCTCATATCAACTTCCCTCATATTTCATGTCGTCACGTTCAGGCTTCCATAATACAAACATGAATGTGTCCCGTATTATACATGCACTTTAATAAACAGACATAAAACATGTACCACACACACACACACACACACACACACACACACACACACATTTACATATACAGTGGCTTCACTTTACATTCAGTCACTCTTTACACTTTATTGGCTTGTAGATGTCATTTTAAATGATGTCATTAAAGTGCCACAGCAAAATACCTATTGTACATATTTCTTTATAGTATTTTTCAGATTTTTATTGCAATATTCTTCTATGTATCTATCTATACTTTATAGTTCGTGGGGGCGGAGCTTGTTTAATCATCTGCGTCTGCATTTTGACCCAGAACTTTATAACTTGTATTATTTATTTATTTTGTTTCATAACTTCCTCTCCTATTTTTCCTCATCAAACTGTTTCTTTGTGTTGTGAGTGAATCAAAGTCTGCCCTTGAGCAAGGCAGCTGATGTTAGGAGGAGAACTCCACTGATTTGTTGTTGTGCAGTACTCTGTGTAGTACTACTCTCACATTAAACGTGTTGTACTGCAACACAAAACACGTCTTTGTTAAAAAGCTAAAGGTCTGCTTTCAGTTTGAGTCGTCAACAACAACAACAACAACAACAACACAAAGACACAGAGACACAAAGACACAGAGACACAGAGAGGAACCAGAGGAAGCTCATTAAAACAGAAGACATGAACGCCTCTGCTGCTAATTTGATGTTCCAGCCTGAAGCTGAAGGAGAGCAGAGAGCTTCACGCTCCAGACTCTGATCAACTCAACCTAGTCCTGAACTCTAACAGCAGACTGAAGAGCTCACTCCAGATCACTGTAGGGAGGGACAGGGAGAGGAATGAGGAAGTAGGAAAGGAAAGGGCAGGTAGCAAAGGGAGGGAGAGGGAGAGGAGGGAAAGTAGGAGGTATGAAAGTTTAAGAGGAGGTTGAGAAGGAACGGAGGAGGTAGCTGAGGAAAGAAGGAGGGAGGGAAGGAAAGGAAGTCTAGAAGGAAAGGAGGACGTATAAAACAAAAAAGGAAAGGTAGGTGAGGAAAGGACGAGGTAAAGAAGGAAAGGAGGAGGTAAGGAAATAATGAAGGAAGCAGAGAAGGGAATGAGTAGGTAGCCGAGGAAAGAAGGAGGGAGGTAAGGAAAGAGGAGGTGGAAGAGGGAAGGAGAGGATGAGGTAAAGGAGGAAAAAGGGGAAATAATGAGGAAAAGTTAGAGGGATGGAAGTTTAAGAGGAGGTTGAGAAGGAACGGAGGAGGTAGCTGAGGAAAGAAGGAGGGAGGGAAGGAAATGAGGCATAGAAGGAAAGGAAGAGGTAGGTGAGGAAAGGACGAGGTAAGGAAAGAAAGGAAGAGGTAGGGAACAAAAGGAGAAGGCAGGGAAGGAAAGAAGGAGGTATAGGGAGGGAAGGAGGAAATATAGAAGAAAGTAGAGAAGGAAAAGATGAAGTAGCAGAGGAAAGGAGGTAAGGAAGCCTACTTTGACTGTGGATCTCCTGTGTCAGAGATTGACCTTCGCTCTTTGTAGACCAGAGAGAGAGAGAGAGAGAGAGAGAGAGAGAGAGAGAGAGAGAGAGAGAGAGAGAGAGAGAGAGAGAGAGAGAGAGAGAGAGAGAGTGTACGTGACCGAGAGCCTCGGCAGAATGGAACCAGCCAATCAGGAGCTGTGTGTGTGTGTGTGTGTGTGTGTGTGTGTGAGAGAGAGAGAGAATGAGTGGATGACAGCTTTTGATAAGGATGGAAAACAGCTGGATTTTTCTTTGATGTGGACACACACACACACACACACACACACACACACACACACACACACACACACACACACACACACTTCAGAAATCAGATTTGGGAGCTGTGAAGAATAAATGCATGAAGGGTTGAAAACGAGGCCTGTCTAATCATTCAATTAGGGTCCGAGGCAGATGGTCTGGACACACACACACACACACACACACACACACACACACACACACACACACACACACACACACACACACACACACACCTGTTACAAACTCTCGGTGTAATCCTGTAGTCACTCTCAGGGTAACTCTAAACTCGTGTTGATGAGACACTATTGTCGGCCTGCACTTCATTACCTCGACATCCCATAATCACCTGACTGTACACACCCATATATAGCAATCGCCTTAGCAACCACTCAAGTTATGTTTAGGAAAAGATCGTGACTTATTTTAAACAGACTTATCTGTGTTTATTATCTACAACCAACCACCGAGCAGTCGGCTGAAAGTCACCAGTTAACACGGTCACCGGTTAAAGTGAAACACCTGCTGCTCTCATCTGATTCTGTAGAACTTGAGTTGATTCTGAAACAAGCAGACATTTCGACGCCGGTAACGGTGTGAATTCAATGTTTAAAGCTTGCCAACATGCACACGCGTGTTCACGATGAATGGAGCTCTGTGGCAGTGCTGGTGAAAGGCACTCTGGGTAATGTAGGAAACCACTCACTGAGGTAGAAGAAGGAAACTCTTGAGCCTGAGGGAAAGTCGTTTGACTGAAACATTCTATATTCTGATATTTCACTGAATTAAGGATGTTAAAGGGTTGTTTGTCGTCATTTTGACTCTTGGTTTCCATATTGATCGTTCCAGCTGGTAAACTGGGCCAGTCAGCAGCAGGATCAGGATGAGAAGATGGCTGGCTGTGTGTTTCCAATGGGACCAGAGAGCTTTCAGCGCTTCACGCCGGACTCCCTGGCGGCCATCGAGCAGCGCATCGCCCAGGAGAGGGCCCGACGCAGCAAACACTACCAGGAGGTACACACACACACACACACACACACACACACACACACACACACACACACACACACCTGACAATCACAACTTATAAGCATTATTATTAATAGGAAGAGGTAGAAGGAATTAAATGTTGGAGGTTAAAAGCTGAATAAAATGTAGAGAAGTAAGGGAGCTTCAGCAGGCAGATATGTGAGATATGAAAAATATGAAACAAAACTATAAAACACATGCACAGTAAACATATATAAAATGGATTTAAAATACTATTAAGATATGAAAAATACTATAAAGAAATATGTACAGCAGGTATTCAGTCCTTTTGCTGTGACACTTTATTTAAAGTCTACAAGCCAATAAAGTGTAAAGAGTGACTGAATGTAAAGTGAAGCCACTGTATATGCAATGTGTGTGTGTGTGTGTGTGTGTGTGTGTGTGTGTGTGTGTGTGTGTGTGTGTGTGTTAGGACCTGGGTGACGTGGTGCTCCCCCGGCGCCGGCCTGACCTGGAGGCAGGAAAACAGCTGCCGCGCATCTTCGCCGACATCCCGTCTCATCTGGTGGGCGTTCCCCTGGAGGACATCGACCAGTACTACTTCAAAGACAAGAGGGTGGGTGACCCACAGAGAGAGTGTGTGTGTGTGTGTGTGTGTGTGTGTGTGTGTGTGAAGGTGTTACCCCGTCTCCTCTTGTTGGAGAATCCCTGGAAGATAAATGGACTCTTTGGTAGCCTACTTCTCTGAAGACCAGAGAGGGGGAGGTGACCGAGCAAGTTTGTCCCATCGTCCACAGTTTTAAACTCTCAGGGGCAAATTCACAAAAGCTTTGTGCAGCTTTTAAACCAGCAACAATAAGACAGAGGAGGCAGAGGAGACAGAGGAGACAGAGGATGCAGAGGAGACAGAGGAGACAGAGGAGGCAGAGGAGACAGAGGAGACAGCGGAGGCATAGGAGACAGAGGAGACAGAGGAGACAGAGGAGGCAGAGGAAACAGAGGAGAAGGCAGATGATGCAGAGGAGACAGAGGATGCAGAGGATGCAGAGGAGACAGAGGAGGCATAGGAGACAGAGGAGACAGAGGAGGCAGAGGAGACAGAGGAGACAGAGGAGGCAGATGAGACAGAGGAGGCTGAGGAGACAGATGAGACAGAGGAGACAGAGGGTATGTGAAGGCGTAGATATAACAAACACTGGAGCAACAGAACGAAACCAAACCAAGACATAACAAGTCTCAGTTCCTGTCTCTTCTCTGTTGGGACGTTCCTCTTGAGGGATTACCTCACTTCTCTTTAGCTCAGGTGTGTTTCCTCCGGGTTTAAACCAGAAATGGTCCACAGGAACAAACAAAACACGCTCAGCACCTCCGAGCCCGTGTTCATGTTCTGCTACGCTAATTAAACAATTTGGCTTTAACGTTCTTCTTCTTGATAGATGCTAATCCGACCGTAGGTTCAGTCTGACATGCTGTCTCCTCAGTCTCTGTGTCAGGTCATCAGGGGACGGTGGCAGTGTCTTTTATTTCATTTTATTATTTTTTGCTTTCGGGTTATTCGTGCGTTCAGCCAGCCGGTCCTTCATCAGCTCATCCTCCAGTGCCCCAAACGTACGGAGGATAGCCAAACCCCTCAGGTCAGCCACGTAACGGTGGACCGACTCAGCTGGAGTAAAGACAATCCGCTGAAGCGTGACACCTCTGATCACACGAAGGACGCCTTTTTGTAATTGTTTTTAAAGCACCTGAACACCTCCAGGTATCTCATCGTATCTCATCATATTGAATCTTATCGTATCTTATCATATTGAATCTTATCGTATCTTATTGAATCTTATCGTATCTTATCATATTGAATCTTATCGTATCTTATTGAATCTTAGCGTATCTTATCATATTGAATCTTATCGTATCTTATTGAATCTTAGCGTATCTTATCATATTGAATCTTATCGTATCTTATCGTATCTTAGCGTATCTCATCATATTGAATCTTATCGTATCTTATCATATTGAATCTTATCGTATCTTATCGTATCTTATTGAATCTTATCGTATCTTATCATATTGAATCTTATCGTATCTTATTGAATCTTATCGTATCTTATCATATTGAATCTTATCGTATCTTATCGTATCTTATTGAATCTTAGCGTATCTTATCATATTGAATCTTATCGTATCTTATTGAATCTTAGCGTATCTTATCATATTGAATCTTATCGTATCTTATCGTATCTTAGCGTATCTCATCATATTGAATCTTATCGTATCTTATTGAATCTTATCGTATCTTATTGAATCTTATCGTATCTTATCATATTGAATCTTATCGTATCGTATCTTAGCGTATCTTATCATATTGAATCTTATTGTATCTTATTGTATCTTATCGTATCTTATATTGAATCTTAACGTATCGTATCTTATCGTATCGTATCTTAGTGTATCGTATCTTAGCTTATTGAATTTTAGCGTATCTTAGCTTATTGAATTTTAGCGTATCTTAGCTTATTGAATTTTAGCGTATCTTAGCGTATTGAATCTTAGCGTATTGAATCTTAGCATATCGTATCCCATCCCACCGTCTAGAATCAAATCGTATTGAGTCTTATCATTTTGTTTTGTATCGTATCAAAACGTATCGTGTCTTGTCCTATCCCGTTGTGTCCTATCGTATCATAAGAGCCTCAATATTATTGGCGTTATTTTTAAATCTCATTTTGATGACTTTTGCTGGATACCCATCATCTCTGCTTTCTCCGTCTCTCTGATGAACGTGTTGTTCTGTCTCTCTTGCAGACCTTCATAGTCCTGAACAAAGGGAAGGCCATCTTTCGTTTCAGTGCCACGTCAGCTCTCTACATCTTCAGCCCTTTCAACCCCATCCGCAGAATCGCCATCAAGATCCTGGTCCACTCATATCCTTACACTACCGCTGCTACTGTATGTACTCCCGCATGACGTCTTATGATGTGCTGCTGACTGTGGGGAAAGGGGTCAGCTACAGAGCAGCAGCCCTTCAGCCTGGAGGAAAGCTGTGTGTGTGTGTGTGTGTGTGTGTGTGTGTGTGTGTGTGTGTGTGTGAGCAGCCGGGCCGTCCTGACGGCAGTGTGGGTGATAATATAAACAAATGAATGCAGGCTGCGGGCTTCTGAAGCCTCGTCGCTGCTCCACTGCTTCATGTTGTGTAGTACTGTGTGACTGCAGCAGGCCTGACGCACATATTGTGATGCATATGAGAGTGTGTTTGTGTTATTGTACACTCGTACATGTACTGTGTGTTGGATGTGTCCTGGCAGCGTTAACAGTGGTATTGATAGTGCAGCATGTTCAGTTATGCTAACAGTTTAAAGGTTTGGAGTGGGTTGACAGGTTAGCATACACAATGTTGCTGTTCAGCTCACACAATAATGAGCGATAATCTTTATGCTAACTGTTTAGCTCACACAATGATGAGCGATAATCTTTATGCTAACTGTTTAGCTCACACAATGTTGAGTGATGGGCTTTATGCTAACTGTTTAGCTCACACAATGTTGAGCGATAATCTTTATGCTAACTGTTTAGCTCACACAATGTTGAGTGATGGGCTTTATGCTAACTGTTTAGCTCACACAATGTTGAGTGATGGGCTTTATGCTAACTGTTTAGCTCACACAATGATGAGCGCTAATCTTTATGCTAACTGTTTAGCTCACACAATGATGAGCGCTAATCTTTATGCTAACTGTTTAGCTCACACAATGATGAGCGATAATCTTTATGCTAACTGTTTAGCTCACACAACGTTGAGTGACAGCCTTTATGCTAACTGTTCAGCTTATTTGATGTTGTAAGGCTTCATAAGTTTGGCTTACAATGCTAAGTGATGGGCTTTATGCTAACGGTTTAGTTTATTTACTGTTGAGAGATAGGCTTCATGCTAACTGTGTAGCTTACACCATGTTGAGTGACGCTGACACGCGTTCACTGCGAATTAAACCTATAGTCTCCCAAAAAGCCGAATCTTCAAACGCTCGAGGGATTTCAGAAATATATTTTAATGAGGTTGATCCACAACGGCTCTAGTAAATATGTTTGTGCAGGATTACAGATGCAGTAATGATTTATTGTGACCCGTTAAATATATCTAAAATCCATTAAATGAACTCAGATCAATTGCACTCAACATGTCTTCATCTCTCAATGAGTATATATGCTGACAAATGAGGAGTTTTGAGATAAAAGGATTAATCCATCTGAATGCTACATGTAGCATCCACCAATGAAGGGGTTACTTAACACTGTGTGGAAAACATGTCAAATCAACATATTTGTGTCCTCCATTAAATACTGTTAATGTGGTTATTTTAAGAATAAGCATTGCTTACAGGCCACATAATATGAATCAAACACAGTTCATATATATAAACTTTTTATAACTCTGTATAGTAATAATAATATGGCTGCTTTAAATTATCTGAAATATCTCTACATCCTGAATCTTCTCTGAGGCGAGTTTACACCGGCTGGTGTCCAGACACCCGTAAAGGAATGACTGTATTTACCAATCATGTCAACTGTGTGTGTGTGTGTGTGTGTGTGTGTGTGTGTGTGTGTGTGTGTGTGTGTGTGTGTGTGTGTGTGTGTGTGTGTGTGTGTGTGTGTGTGAGAGAGAGAGAGAGAGAGAAGCAGAGGACTCATCCCGTTGGTCGTATTTCTAAACCAGATATCATCTTAAACTGTCTGGTGAGCTGTAAACATGACCAGTAAATATTTCCCATCAAGGTAGTCCCTGCTCACACACACACACACACACACACACACACCTGCACACACCTACACACACACACACACACACACACACACACACACGCATATTGGTTTGTGGCATTTTGGCCGTCACTATCTTTGTTTTTGGTCGTCACCATCTTGGTTGGAACCAGGAGTGACAGGAGAGGGTGGAGCTCAGGACAACCAAGTGTCTGAACAAGACATTCTTAATAAATGAGTGATGACTCTCTGTGAAAGGGTTAAAGCTGGAAAAAGAAAACATTGAGAAGACGATCGTCACGTTTCACTTAAACTCCTGAAGTTCCAGATGTCGTGGCTCCAGCTGTATAGATTCTGGCCCGTCGCCACCCTCCAGCGCCACGCCGGCGTCCTCCTCGGTCATCGGACGCCAAGTCGACATGACAGATATTACCCAACACCCAAAACTCAACAGACCCCCCCCCCCCCCCCCCGTCACCTCACACTCGTCTATTTTTGCACCAGGAGGCGGCTGCTGTTGTTGAGAGATGTCGAGCCGGTGGACACGCTGCTGTTGTCGGGGGGGATAAGTGGGTGAAGAGGTCAGCGACGGAGGTGTGGTGCTGCTGATGTGCAACATACGTGTGTGTGTACGTCTGTGTGTGTGTGTGTGTGTGTGTGTGTGTGTGTGTGTGTGTGTGTGTGTTATAGTAAGTGTGTGTTCACTTGTGGCGGTGAAGTAGGGTTTTAGTTTGTGGGTGAGATCAAGTGCATTCTGGATTCATTCCCGACCACACTGGCGCCACAATGACAAGCTGTGTGTGAGGTGGACACACACACACACACACACACACACACACACACACACACACACACACACACACACACTTCTAGAAAACTGAAAACTGTACATTCTCTCTCTCAGCTGATCAGTATTAATGCCGTCGTCATTGCTTTGACTGAAAACACCGTCTGACTGCGTTTCCCATGAGACCTTTGCTCTGGAGGACACGCACTTGACTTTGTGTCCCATGATGCATTGCTCAGGGAACCAGGTTAATCCATCAGAAGGCATGCTGAGTCTGGCTGCCTCTCTGCTGTTGAACTGAAGATGACTTTGTGTTGTGTTTGAGGGAACGTTTAAAAGACGCGTAAACATGAGTTACCTCGGTCTTTGAGCCAGATACATGTCCCTTCCTGCTGATCTTTCAAAATAAAAGCTGAGTCAGTTGGAGCAGCTGGGCCGACACTTGAGAATAAAGAAAGTAAAAGCGCATCAGTGTCCACGAGCTCGGAAAGAATGATGGAGAGACGCGCACACAAATGAGGAAGGAGGGAGGAAGTGAAGAGAAGCTGGAGACGGATCCCGCGGTGGGTGTGGGAGGTGTAATGACATTACCGGTACGGTGGCCCGTGAGGTCCATACCAGCAGGGCTGTCATTACGCCATAATTAGCTCCCGGGCTCTGCGGCGGGCGGCGGCGGGGGGACACTTGCGTTGTGTTTGTCAATCGGTAACCGTGTTACCGCGCCGCCTGCCACCAACATCATTACAGCCGGCACTCAATCAACAATTACCCTGCAGCTCAGACTACCGTTCAGCTGGAGAGTTTCTGCTTTCTCTTTTGCCGCCGCCGCTGTTCTCTCGGCGGAGCTTGTTCCTTCTGCCAAATTACAATAATTATGATTCATTTATAGGCGTGATTGACGGCTCTCTCTCTCCCACCTACACGGCGCGTAGCCCCGCCGACACACGTGGCGGCAGGAAGGTGATATTTAACGTGTTCCGCTGCCTTCTGACACTTTGGAAAAGTTACCGCTCCCCCATTATATGATGATTAGACCAGAGTGCCCCCCCCCCCCCCCACACACACACACACACACACACTGCTGCTGCTGGTAATGGAATATTAATTTGCTGTATTGAATGTGGCAGACGTCGAATGGGGGAAAATACACGAGCTAACTTCTGTTCACTTCATCCTTATTGAGCTCTAATGGGAGAGGTATTTAAAAAAAGACATCACTTAGGCATGTATTCAACACACACACACGCACACGCACACGCACACACACACACACACACACACACACACACACACACACACACACACTCTAAAAGCTACAGGTCGTCCGTCGGCAGCTTTTCTAGCCGAGGACATTTCCATTTCACGTTTTGACTCGGTGCTCTTATCCACGGCGACTAAGAGCCGTGAATCACAGAGCAGTACTGTAAATTGACTGTAATTCTCCCTCTCTGGCACTTATTGTCCTCTCGGGTTTATAAACTCCGCCCCCTGCTGTACCCGACGCGCCGTAGAACGAAGAGAAAGAAGCTATTTGAAGAAAGTTGAGGTCAAACTTAACGACTCGCGTGTTTTCTCGACGGTTTATTTGAAGGTTTTGCACTTTTATGTAAAATCACTTTACACCAGATTATTTTATGAACACGGGAGATTATGGGACAGGATGACGGTCGTGTTATTGACACTGATAATTCATATGGAGGCTGCTGTTTGTGTCTCGTGTTGTTTTCAACCTTTTGAGTCTGCTTTTTGTGATTTGATGTGAAATTTCTCATGTACCTTTTTAAATTCTAACTGTTTTATTTAAGATTATAATTAATGCTTTTATGTGAAGCCTTTTAATTTTTTCTTTTTTTTCTTTTGGATGTTTAAAGTATTTTATTCGTGCTTTTATGTAAATATTTGTCTTAGACTCCCTTGTAAACAGATTTTAAATCTCAAAGAGATTCTCCTGATAACATAAACATATAATATATAACATATTTAATATATAATATATAACATATTTAATATATAATATATAACATATTTAATATATAATATACAGCACTTAGTAGCAGTGGAGGCGTGTTCACAAACAGTCGCAGTATAAAGCACCAACTCAAGTTTAAATAAATGAGCCGAAAAAATATTTAGTTGACAAAAGATTTCTACACCGTCTTAACAAGCCCCTCTTAATTTAATTATGAAATCACTGTAAACGATAAATAATGGACATATTTCAGTACTGTTCGATTGTTATTATTTCATTAGACTGTTATGAGACGCTGCTGAACCTGTTGTTGAGATCCACGACATTGTGATGTGAAGCCTCCTCTGTTCCTTAACCTGCTCACGCTCTTCAGTTTGTTCATCATGTGCACCATCCTGACCAACTGCTGCTTCATGGCCATGTCTGAGCCGGCGTACTGGGCCAAATACCTGGAGTAAGTCGACCCGAACCCGTCTGTCTGTCCTCTGTCTGTCTGTCTGACATTTTGTCTGTAACTGCTACTCATATAATTGAAAAATATACGTTTTATAGCTTCAAATGCTTTTTCAAAAATCTTGCATTGAAAGTTGTTTCCAGGCACTTTCTGCCACCTGCTTGTTGGGTTTACAATCTGTACTGCATGCTGGCAGACATACAGTTATCAGTGGTCATTTTGTGCCTCTTTGTATTTGTTTTGTGTCACTTTGTGGTTGTTTGGTGTCTCTTTGTGGTTGTTTTGTGTCTCTTTGTGGTCATTTTGTGTGTATTTGTGGTTGTTTGGTGTCTCTTTGTGGTTGTTTTGTGTCTCTTTGTGGTCATTTTGTGTCTCTTTGTGGTTGTTTTGTGTCTCTTTGTGATTGTTTTGTGTCTCTTTGTGGTTGTTTGGTCTCTGTGGTCGTTTTGTGTCTCTTTGTTGTTATTTTGTGTCTCTTTGTGGTTGTTTTGTGTGTCTTTGTGGTCAATGTGTGCCTCTTTGTAGTCTATTTGTGTCTCTCTGAAGTCATTATGTGTCTATTTCTAGTTTTGCGTCTCTTTATCGTCGTTTGAGTCTCTTCCTGGTCGGTACGCGACGTCCTTTCGGTAACCCTTCCATTGGGGGGTGAAGCTTTCCCTTAAGATGTTTCTGCAGACACACATCTTTAAAACATTTGCCCGTTAAACTCTAAACCATTTGAATACCTTGACACCACGAGGGGGGGTAACTCTGGATGAACTGACCTCTTTTTTAAGTCGGTCTTCCAGCTCTGGCTTCCAGCTGCTGCTGACGTGCCTGCCTCCCTCTCTGCTGTCCGTCTGTCTTTGTACGGTTGAGTTGACGCCCCGTCGGGTCAAACTTGTTTCTGGGGACAAAAATAAATAAGTGAAGGATGTTTGGCGGCGAGAGTTGAGGCTCTGCTGATTTAATGAATATTCATCCTCCCTCTCTCTTCTCCTCTCCTCTTTTTCTTTATTCAACTCAACTCCTTATTCTCTTCCTCCCTCACACCTCCTCGTCTCGCTCTTTAACATTTAATTCCTAACATTTGTTCCCCCCCTCCATCTGTCTTCCTCTCATCTTAATTCTCCTCTTCCTCCCTTCCTTTCCTCAACCTTCTTTTTCCGCTTCATTTCCTTTCTCCGTCCTCCTCCCTCTCCCCTCCTTAAACTACCCTTGACATCCTCCCTTTCTCTCTTCTCATCCCCTCCCTCCCTCCCTCAGGTACACCTTCACAGGTATCTACACCTTCGAGTCTCTCATAAAGATCTTGGCGAGGGGTTTCTGCGTGGGACCCTTCACCTTCCTGAGGGACCCCTGGAACTGGCTCGACTTCAGCGTCATCGTCATGGCGTGAGTCAAACACACGCAAACATCCATACGTTAAAGATTCCTGTTCCCGATAAACATTACATACGGCCGCTAACGGAAAAAAACAGCTGTAAGTGCTCAACGAGCTGTGCTGCGATCAAAGATGGAGAACGTCCTAACACAAGCTGTTGTCATCCAGCAATCGTGGCAATACCTGTACGAGAAATAACACGCCGTAATTTCGTAGATGTCCCGCGAAATTATTTTGTATGTTATCCACGAAGTCTTGAACAAGGAAGTATAAAGACGGCTAAATCACACAGCGGGCAGAAGGGAGGTGGACGGTACAACGACCAAGTAGATCGATGTTCGTTCCTCATGTGAAGCAAAAAGTCAGTGTTTATTTGTCGTAACTTGTAAACTTCAGTAACGGCACTTCCGTTATTTTAACCCAAATGACGATCTTTTCCAAAACCTAAAAGTATTTACGATCTTTTCCTAAAGCTAAATAACAACATCATGTTGTTGTCTGATGAACCTAACTAAGTTTCCTGTGAACACGGTACTTTATTTTGAAAAGACTTTATTCACTATAACGAGCTGAAAAGACGTGTTGCTGGACTTTCTTAGGAAAACGCACAAACATTTTTCGTAGGATATCATACGAACCCTTGTGTGCAGACACGTTGCTTCATGAGATGTTTCTAAATGTAAATAATCAAAACTGAATACGTGCATTAAATGTGAAACATCAGCCTCCACATTCAGAAAGTAAAATGTTTAAACCTCGGTAACGAGAACTATTGCCTTCACATTGTCGCCCGCCGGTCTTTGAAAGAGTCTCCCGGTAATCAGAAATATTTAGCATATTGCTAATAATTCCTGATAAGTTTGCCTCTAGAAACGTCTGCTAACGCTCCAGCTACGTCCGTTCCCGATCTTTTACTTTCACTTCGCACTGAAATGCGTTTTAGTGAACGTTGCTGTAAAAGCAGTAAAGTAGCACGAAACTCAAAAGTCCATCTAAAGTGGAAAAAGTCCAAATAAATGCAGTGAAAACAGAAAACGGAACACACACACACACACACACACACACACACACACACACACACACACACACACACACATTTTTAAAAGGAACATAAAAAGACTTAATTTAATTTGGTGTGGTGCTGAACTTAAAAACAACACTTCAGACAAACGGGGGCAGCGATTGTGCAACTTGAGCTTGCTGGGAGGCTTTTAATGTGAAAACATCTGTGCAGGAAAGAGAGCAGCGAGTGGAAGCAATCTGTGAGCGAACAGAAGGAACGTGTCACGACTGACGGGATTAAAGGGTCGAGGAATTAAAGAACGAAGACGAATAGAGCGAATTTAAAAAATGTGAGCTGGAGCCGCTGAGTGCGTTTGTTCACTCCGGACACATTCGCACAGTCAGCAGAAAACGAGCTCATTGTGCTGTCAGTCCCAACAAGAAGCTAACTTCAGGCCTCAGCAGCTCAGAGTCCATGTTTCTGGTGGAAAGTTACTGTGAAGCGAAATAATCCGAGTTTACTTCATCATTCAGAACACAATATTCCTCCTTCTGTTCTGCTATTTAAAGTCTGCACTAATTATTGTGATTATTACAAAGAGAAATATTACATTATATTATATATAACATTATAAACATACTTATATAATCTGTTCACAGCGCTGTATGATTATAATTATAAGCGCTCATGAATATTCATAATGCTTGGTGGAACAATCTGGAGTTAACCAATCATTCAGTGCAATAAGTGAAAGGTGTATATAGTGTTCATACCTAGCATGTGATTTTATTCAACTTGTTCTATGTAGTCTTGTATTCTTTAGCCTCCATCATCTTTATTTATCATTAAATCCTGTTTCTTTCTTGCTTCTTGGACTGAAGAAAGTAAAGTTCTTATCGAACAGTAACTTCACCAGAACGACGCTTTCAATAACGACTCGTTGTGAAGCAACATGTTGCTGCGGTGAATGATACTAATATGTATTAATATAGAATGTATGTATAGTTTTAGAGGAAAGAAATGCATGAAGAAATATCTATCATAGATACAAATCGTTTCTTTAAAAGAGGGAATTCAAATAAAGGCCACAGGTGTGAAGCTGATGACGTGAAGGATGACATAACTACTGTTACTGATGTACAAATGAAGAATATAAACTGCAGCTCTGCTCGCTGTGAACACCGTCGGCGACGCCCACTCTGAGTCTCTGCCTCCACTTCAGTAATTGACCGACTGATGGTTCGGTTTGCCGAGCGATCAGATGGCGATCAATCAACAGAGAGGGACGCCGGCGGCAAGATGAACGATCGCAATGAACCGACGGGATCGATGCTCGACCCCCCCGAGGCCGAGCTCCGGTTAGCGCGTCTCCACCGCCGCCTCGCGCTAATGTAAAGGGTCTGAAGACGACCTCGAGAGGGACGAGACGTCTTCACTCAAAGGACACGTTCCCCATTAAAACAATCAAACACACGTCAGATGATGGAGCTCACACACACACACAATGTCACTAGGTGTGTGTCCTTGAACCGAGGGCCGTCCTGCGGTCAGATGGATCTTTAGGGGAACAGGGACACATAAGTCACCTCTTTACACACACACACACACACACACACACACACACACACACACACACACACACACACACACACAGTCCGCCCCTGACACATCACCCCTCTGTGCCGGCTTTATTAAAACCAGAGTGATGGTCGGTGAATAGACACACGCACACACACACACACACACACACACACACACTAGATGTCTGATTGATGCCCTCCTCCCCTCCCACCGACTCAGGATTCCCATGGAGACAGAGACCATCACCCCCCCCCCCCCCCCATCACCCCCCCTCACACTAAGGCCCGCCCCCCGTGTTCCTGACTCTGCTGTAATGACATGTTAATGGCTGCAGCTCCACACTCGTCCACACATTTTCACAGCATTAAAGCTGCAACATATTATATCTTCTTTTAGTAAAATCACCGATAACTCTTCACCATTTGTCACTTAAATTCATTTCCATATCCATCAGATTAATCATTTATTATAAATCAAACAGTAATGTAACGAGTAATAATAAATATATAATAATAGAAGAGTCACAGTTTGACTACTTCAACTACATCTTACTGATACACTGAGACATACTTCTACTAAAGAAACATTTTTAACGCAGTACTCTAACAGAGTATTTTTACCGTATGGCACGATGCTTTTACTGGGTATTTTTAGACTCTGGCATTAGTACTTTTACTTAAAGTTACTTTCATTTAGTGTTGATTATGGCGACCCCTGTGGACGAACGCGGTAGTGTTTCCGTCTGCCCCTCTCAGTCCTGGTTCTGGTTCTCCCGTGACTCCCTTCCCTCCAGCAATACAGCATTGCCGACGGTCCCATTTTGACCCATTTGAAGGCGCAGAACTCACACACAGCGTCCGAGTGAGGGATCAGAAGTGACCTCTCCAGTGTGAAGTGTCTCTGCGGTCACCGGTTCTATCAGCTGGTGCATCTAAACGGCCTCTTCTGGCTGTAATTCAATCAGCGCTCCGGTCAACGGCGGTGAAATATGAGTCGTGAAGGAGGCCGGTTAGTGAGATAAGACGACTCCATCTAACCACTGGAATATATTGTTTAGTTAAATGAAGTTGTATAACGTTGTTGTCCTGTGCTACTGGAGGACAGTGAAGGTGCATAAATATAGTGTGTGAATGTTTCTATAACAATGTAATAACGCAGCTCTTCCTCAACTGCCAGTGAATGATAATATAACTAGATATTTTTAATACGAGGATGAATAGACTTGTCTGCACTCTGTGGTATAAACAATAACGTTGCCAGCGTTAGCTTAGCGTTAGCTTAGCCTAGCACTGATCGATCCAGACTCCATTCAGAAAACAAACGTTTTAAAAGTCGTTTGCTCGTCGTCTTGCAGATAAAACCTGACAAAGCGTTAAATTGAGACTGTTTATGTAGAACTATAATGTAGTTATGTTGGCATTCTTTTCTATCCGTTTATTGCAATTAAATCACAGCAAATAGCGGGAACACAGCATCAGATGGATGTTATGGAGACAGAGTTTGGTCTTGTTTTACAGATAAATCTCAACTCAAAGGTCCTGGAACTAACTTTTTACAAGCCTGAACCCGTCGTGATGACGCATATAAAAAACTCAATATATGTGCAAAAGCTCAACGTCACATTATTAACCTCAAACATGTGATTACATGCAAAGAAAAATATTTTTTATAGCAGATTAAATCGACTGCCATCTCTCTGTTGATGTTTAAAAATGATCATTTGGTGCACAGCGTTTTTTTTTATCACCACAGTATTTTCAGACCTTGTTATGTTTTTTCTTCTTTTGTTGTATGTTGACAACCAACCACACTGCCCCCTACAGGCTGTTAACAGAGTTTATCAAAGTAGGGAACCTGCAGGCGCTGAGAACCTTTAGAGTGCTGAGAGCCCTGAAAACTATCTCAGTCATCCCAGGTAAGGCCTCACCACCACCAGGGGGCGACGAGGGACAGAAAAAAAAAACACTCGTCATCGTAACGTCGTCCTCTCTTGTTCGTCCCATGTCTGCCGTGTCTTGCAGCACCAAACCCCGCCCACTTCCCCACTCTCCGGCCAATCAGGGGTCACCGGTGTAATCACGTGATCTGAACTGAAGACACAGTGGAGAAGGAAAAGTCAGACGTGTAAAAGTTGAACACACAAACTGGAGATGGAATACAAAGTAACATCCACCCACGTGTTGAATGCTAATGCTAATGCTACACATCCAGCAGCCAGATTTATTTTTTTGTAGTTTTGTATGTAGCATAACTTTTGTAGCTTAAAGGGACAGTGTGTAGGATTCAGTGCCATCTAGTGGTGAGGTTGTCGCAAGTTTCACAAGTGTGTAGAGAACTACGGTGGCCTTTAGATATCGAAAAAAAAAACGTGAAAGTCTGTCTCTAGAGTCAGGGCTCAGTTTGTCCGTTCTGGGCTACTGTAGAAACGTGGCGGCGCAACACGGCGGACTCCGCCTCCCGCTCCCTGTGTAGATATGAAGGACTCCGAAAACGCAAGGATTCTTAGTTACAGTTGATTATACACAAATGAAGACATAGTTATGAATATTATATTACATTTCTGCTAATAAATCCCTCTAAATGCTGCACACCGGCCCTTTAACTTCACTAATTCACTAATAAGGACGTAAATTGAATGAAACTAACCGATAACCGAAGTACATTAACTACAATTACATAATGTGAAGGTAACAGCTAATAATATCACTTAACTTAGCTTAAACATACTTAAATTTGCCTTCAATTCAAAGATTTTTCCTTCGGTTAAAGTTAGCTAATAGAAGATATTGCTAGCTTACCAAACAACATGCTAACAGCTGTTTGCTAACACTGAAGGAACAGTTTTTTAATTACACAACAATTAGCTTCTTATGCTATCAATAAATGATTGTAGCTTTAGGCTAACTGGTAAATAGCAATCAAGCTAACGGCTTGATTTGCCAAAACAAAGCGGGTTATGTTTGACATTATTATTGTCTAGTTATTAGACTAATTCGTCAATTAATTGATTAGATGATTGAGAAAATGAATCAGCAACAAATTATATTTTTTAAAGCACAAATTGCTAATAATTAATTTTTTTTTAATCTTGAAAGTTAATATTTTCTTTTATAATTAAAAATAAAATGTTTTAATGAAGATGTATACTCTGGTTCTGGAAGAAACTAGATTTAATTTGTCTGTACTGCATCTTGGACTTGAGAAAACAAATGAACAGGGTAAATTATGATAAAACTAATCATGAATTAAAGCCCTTATGAACTCCCCAAAACACATTTACCTGATGCCACTAAATTAAAGGAATAAATTACAGAGATTAAAAGTCTGAGCTCGTCTCCGGATTACGTCCCTGTGAGCAGCGTTCACCGTCTGACTTCTTCTTCTAAACAGTCGACGTCTCCGACTTGAACCTCCACTGCTGCCGTCCGACCCGGCGCCGCCTCTACTGTACCTCTATCTGTCTCTATTGGTGTTTCTATCCCTCTGTGTCGGCTCGTTGTTGCTCGGTGTGGTCAAAACCCTTCTGTGTGTGTCTGTTCTTGTGCTTCTGTCTCCCGCCTCGTTGCAGATATGTGACTGAGTTTGTGGACCTGGGTAATGTGTCAGCCTTAAGGACGTTCAGGGTGCTGCGAGCGCTCAAAACCATCTCAGTCATCCCAGGTGAGGAAGCCCAACGCAGGGGGAGTGGATATGAAAGGACGCACCCGAGGCCTGCTGGGGGAACTAAACTCTCATCCTGCATACTACCGACTGAGACAATCTGATTTCTTTTGACACACACACTTGAAGTATAAAGTACACGTAGGTAGTATGCAGAAAGACGCACTGAAGTCTTCCTCATAGTTGGTTGTAAGGACATCAGAGGCTCAGCGAACAGCGACTTCACACAAAACTGACTGACTAACGAGTGGAAAAGACTTCTAATGCTGAATAACAGGAATTTAATTCATACAAATATAAATACATTTAAATTGGAGCTAAATTCTTCTAAAATTGAGTTTGTTATAATGGTACTTTTACTATAACAGAGTATTTCTACACTGTAGTGGTTATACTTTTACTGCAGTAAATCTGATCTGAATACTTCCTTCAGCACAACTTTCAGGTTAAATTAACTAACCTGCTGGTGACAGAAACAGTTCTGATTAAAACAGGAGCCATAATGTCTATATAATATAATATAATATAATATAAATTAATATAATATAATATAATGTAATATAAATTAATATAATGTAATGTAAAGTAATATTAATTAATATAATATAAATTAATATAATATAATGTAATGTAATATAATGTAATGTAATATAAATTAATAGAATGTAATATAATATAATATAAATTAATATAATGTAATGTAATGTAATATAAATGAATGTTAGACAATTCGTTGATAATAAAAACAGAAAGTTTGATCGCAGTGAATCCTGGTAAACAGGAACCCAGTCTTCAATCTAGATCTGTGTGTTTCAAAGGAATATTTAAACTTTTTAAATATGAATTCAAAATATGGAACTACTTCCTAAAATGTGGTCGCTGGCGAGCCTCTGTATGTTTCCACTGTGCATGTTAGCATGCGGCGCTGAAACATGTCTTAAACACGTGAAAGCAGAACAATGTTTAATACATGTTACCACTGTAACACGGTCGTAGCAACGTGTCCGAAGCATGTCGTTACTATGTGAACGTAATCACGCTCTGAGTTCATGAGCTTACAGACGCTCTCTGAGTTCATTTCAAAGTGTCTGTTTCTAATGAATTAACTAACAAAGAGAAACCGTACGAAGAGAAACCGGTTGCTTCTTGGATCGACTTGTCTGCACCCTCTGTGTTCTCAGTGTGTTCCTGCTGTTTTTACCATAATGTTCATGTGAGTGTTGTGTTTTTAATCAATGTATTTGTACACTGTGGTATCAGTACTTTTGTGGTGTTTTTTTAATCTCAATGTAAAACGGGGAGTTTGTTTTGCTTCGTTCTGTTGGTGATGATCACAGAGATGTTTAAAAAACGTATATATTTGTAGTTATATATAGAGTTATATATTTATATTGGTATTTTCTTGTATTTCTATGGTGCATAAAGATGGCCGCCCTTTGGTTTGACTCCGTAGCCTCAGTCTCACCTTGAGTGTTTTAATTTGCTAATTTGTTGCTTTAACTCTTTTTGGGGGTTTTGCCTGAAATATTTAGGATATTTGGAAGCGGCTAGAAGATTTTGATTGAGGTTGGCGGCCATCTTTTTGTTCCGTGATTAAAACAATATAAATCGTACGTAGAGCTCACCTCCCTCGGCTACTATGGTCCCAAAAATATAAAAGTTTAGTATGGAATTGCCCGTTAAAGAGTTACGTAGCAGCACGGTAGCTGGACTATCAAAACATCTTTTGTGAGGCTTTAAGTAAAATGTTTGTGGTTCTGACCAATGAGGAGCTACTGGCAAGCTGGGGGGGCGGGGCTTAGATGTGTGCGGGACGACACGGAAAGGCGACTGTTTGAACAGATTAGCATGGATGCTGCGTTAGCACCAGTTATATCAGAACTGCAGAGTAGATCTTCTTTGAAAGACTTTTCTTTTCTACATGGAAAATGTGTTTTCTGCTCTTTTCTCCCGACTGGCTTCAGTAAGAGTTTGATTGACAGATGGTTCATCCAATCACCTGCCAAAGTGCTTGCCCTTTATTCCAAACAGTTTCCAAAGACGGCTTCTGAGATGCTCAAACTATCTGCTTAATTAAGTTTTTTTAACCTGGAAAATTAAAGCATATCTGAACGAACAGACTTTGATAGAGGACGAACGAAAGACGGCAAAATACAGGTTTCAAACGTCTGACAATCTCCGCTATTGTTCTATATACACAGTATATATTCGATAGATATAAACTCAGTATATCTTCAATAGATATAAACTCTTTCTGGGACAATAG
>NW_027176342.1:47500-62500 GCF_023349555.1 Cebidichthys violaceus | reverse complement strand
TTTTCTTCCCGCCGATGTGCATTAAAAGCTTCTGAAACTCGTGTCGGATACTTTAGTGTACTCGGGGCAGAGAAGTACTTGAAGAGTGTTTTAATGTACTTGGAGACGGTCTGTGGTCAGAATTTAAAGTGTTGAATAAATGCTCAGCAAACGGTTGTTCCCGTTAATGGTTTAGTGTTTATGGCTTTCAGCGGACAAACCAAAACACACATCGCTGAGGTTTGTGAGTCTATTGATTCTGTGGTACCACAGACAGACAGACAGACAGACAGACAGACACAAAGAGAGACAGACAGACAGAACACTAAAAGCACAGGAAGGGTTACCTTAACTGATTCATTTTAGCGGTTTTGGTGTAATTTGGACGGCAGAATATGAAAGAATTATGTTTTCCACTCATGTCATCAAATGCTACAGTTGTTTAAACTTGAACTACCTTGAACCAAATAAAAGATGGAGACCAAGAGAAGCCTTTCGATTGCCTCTCAACGGCTCTCAACATGACGACGGCTGAGCCGGTGGCTCCAGGCTAGTGTTACAAACAGCGCTAACTTTACTCCTCCATATCTGTATAGTTTTTTGATGCTATATTAATGCGCTGTATGTCTTATATTGCACCTTTTACATTTAAGTGCATATTTGTACAAAAACAAGTGCCTAAACAGAAAAATAGATTACGATGCTAAACCAATTAATGACTGTTAACTGGTCCGTCAGACGCCCATTATTCAGTCGGTTTGAGGTTTGGGTCAGTGGTTGACAGTTATGTTGAGAAGATTACAAGAAAACAAATCACTAAATTTGTATTTTGTGTCAATAAAGTGAAAAAACAGAAATCCCAGACTTAATTTACGACGATTCTCTCCGTTATCTGACCCTCCGGTGTCAAACTAATGAGATGCTGACATCATTTTGGTGTTTTTTGTAACAAGGAGTTCAGTGTGTGTGTGTGTGTGTGTGTGTGTGTGTGTGTGTGTGTGTGTGTGTGTGTGTGTGTGTGTGTGTGTGTGTGTGTGTGTGTGTGTGTGTGTGTGTGTGTGTTCTTCAGGGACACTATTAAGTTTCTACTGAACACACGTCTTAATGGTTTAGTCCCAGTGTTTGTGTTCCCTGCTGTCCTTTCACATTTAGATTTCCATCTTTCTGTCAGGTCCTGCACACCTACACAGGTGGTTTTAGTCGGCTTGGACCTGTGCTAAGTTATGTTATATGATAAACGTATAAATTCAAATTAGAAATTGCTTTAAAACTAACAGGAGGGTCGAGGAGAGCTACCCCACACACGGTCCGGAGGTCTAATTAGGCAAAATAAGTGGAACCACCTGTGCGGCTGGAACGAGCTCCTGAAGATCCTCCTGAACTGAGCTCAGCTTCAGACTGGAGTCTAAAGTTTGTTCTTGTTTTTCTAGACAACTTCTACAAGGTGGAGGGAGCCAAGGATGCCTTAATCTGTGGGAGCAGCGGCGACGCAGGGTGAGTGGAACTCTTTCTGTCTTCATTACTGGAAGAAACAAAAACATGATGGTGAAGCTGGGAAAGTGAGGAGGTGGAGGAGTGGATGTTGGAGCCGGACACGCCTCCCAGCTGAGGGCGGAGCTTGTTGAAGGATGCGTGTTGAGTGATAGATGCTGAAATGTGTTGAGCTGCTTTGTGGTCATGAAGTCAAACTCAGAGGACAATCAAAGTTGATTGAATAGGACGACGAGATTGTGGTCTTTTTGAATTAACTTATTATTGTTGTTTTTCAATTATTTAACGAGTAAACAAATTACTAAGTTCTGTAAAACGATCGACAACAGACTTCACCGTTGTTTAGCCTCTTGTTGTAGTTGTTTTGTGTCTCTTTGTAGTTGTTTTGTGTCTCTCTGTGGAGGTGACTCTTTGAAGTTCTTTTGAGTCTTTTTGTAGTATCTTTGTTGTCATTCTGAGTTTCTTCGTTGTACTTTTGAATCTCTTTGTAGTTGTTTTGTGTCTTTTATATTACTTTTGAGTATGTTTTTTTGTTTTTTGTCTCTTTGCAGTCAGTTAGAGTTTCTTTGTAGTTGTTTTGAGTGGTTGGTTTTTAGTCTTTGTCGTAGTTTTGGGCCTCTTTGTAGTCATTTTAGTCTCTGTGTAGTTTTTGTGTTTTGCATCTTTTTGTACTAGCTTTGTGTCTCTTTGCAGCTGTTTTGGTCTCTATTGTAATGTTTTCTTTGTGGTAGTTTTGAGTCCTGGTCAGTACGTGTCTCTTTGACTGACATTCATGTAGTTGAAGGCGGGGGGGGGGGGCTGTTCAATAACCCATCCATGACTCTGTAAGACACCAAGCTCATGTCTTCTGTCTTGTTTCTGAGAGTTTCACATATGAAAAAAGAAAATGTGTGAAATGAAAACCCAGAAACGTTGAGGTTTTGGTGTCTACAGCAGAACCAGGTTCTTGAGGTTGGTGTGATTGCGATGGAACCCTTCAGATTCATTAGTGTTTATAACATCCTGGTGCTTTGCTGTTGGGTCTCATCCGGGTTGTTCTGCAGACTGTCTTCAGCCAGAAGCTAAACCTTTCTAACCATCAGGTGAAACACCTCAACCAGCCCAGAGCTCCACTCTGACATCCAGCAGATAGACGTCTCTCTGCAGCCTCAGGTCTAGATTAGGCCGCTCTCGTTTTGTCGCCTCAACGTTCAGGCTTCGATTCATACGAGTCTAAAAAGTTGAGTTCCTCTTTCGGAGCGGTTCTGAAATGTAAACAGAACACAGATGGAAACAGATTGGGCTTCATTCGGTTTCGTCTGTCAGACATAAAACCAAATAAACAGCAGAGTGAGTCTTCAGGCCTGTAAATATGTTTTCCTCTGGAGGCTGAAATAATAAGCGTATTGTTGAGGCTCAGAGTCGCTGAGGAGGAAGAGGAGAGAGGAGGAAGACTGAATCCACTCAATGAGCCATAAAGGAGTTTTAGTTCGATGAAGCCACTGCAGGATTTAATGCATTCATTTAGTTTGTGGTGAACATCCCAACCCCATCCATACAGCATCATGTATTCTTTATTATATGTTGTGTTACTGATATGAATCTGGAATATAACGACTAAGGGAAGTAGGACTTTAAGATAACGCTCATTAATAAATGGTAAACTTAATTAATTAAACATGAGTTTATGGTCTCAATCTCTAGTTTACAGTCTTCTTCAATACAGCATGATGTTCATTTAGTACATTATGCTCCATTTAGAGTCAAACACACCATAAAGAGGGGATGATTTAGGGGCGGGGCTACACAGTGATTGACAGGTCTCTACTTCACTCCTCCTCGGTCCAGATGTGGTCACTTCCTGTTCACTGGTTGCAAAAAAAACAAAGATGGCGACGGACAAAACGCAGAACTCAATGCTTCATAAAACCAACGAGAGACGTCCTCTTCTTATGAAACCTGTGATTAAAATGAATTCTTCTTTGCTCATTGTGTTGTGTTACGCTGTGTTGCGTGTACTGTGTGTACTGCAGATTTGCGTGTACTATGTGTACTGCAGAGTTGCGTGTACTGTGTGTACTGCAGATTTGCGTGTACTATGTGTACTGCGTGTGTCGTGTTGGGGGACATGTCAGAACGGACTAGTATCAGGGCAGACGGCCCACGCTGAGAGCAGCAGGCTGACAAACACTGAATGACACAACCATGACAACAAACCCGTGTGTGTGTGAATAAACGAGGCCGTCGTCAGACTCACAGCAGCGCTGCCTTTTGGCTAAGAAACAAGCTCAAGAGTTAGCCTGAAGCTAGCTGACCACGCATGTCACACGAAGCCATATCGACATGATGCTAACACACAGCTGGCAGGCTATCGAGAAGCTAACTGACACGTAGCTACAGGGAGAGTCAGAAGAAGGAGGAGGAGGAGGAGGAGGAGGTGAAGCAGAAATGAGGATGAGGAAGATAAATGAGAAGAGTAGATGGACAGAGGGGGATTAGAGGAGACAGGAGGAGCAGAAGGAGAGGAAGATGGAGCGAGGGCATACTGTAGGAGAGATAATGTGAGGAGAAAAGAACAGGAAAAGAAAAGAGAGAGAGAGGAGACAGATGGAGCAGCCAGAAACAGGAGAGTGGAATCTCCATGTGGAGAAGGAGAGCACTGACTGGATGGGAGGAGGAGGGAAGAAGGAAAAGAAAGTAGGAAGTTCAGAGAGACAAAAACAAGGAAGTAAAATGAACCAAATTAAGGGAAATTATTGAGAGACGAGATGAATAAAAGCAGGTAAATACAAAGCAATAGGTCCCAAAGAAAGACATCTAAAGGTTGTCCATTTTCTGGACAACTTTTCCTCTCATTCAGCAGAGAGTCAGAAGCATTGAGAACGACAGAGTTAGCAGCCGAGAGAGAGAGAGAGAGAGAGAGAGAGAGAGAGAGAGAGAGAGAGAGAGAGAGAGGAGAGAGAGAGAGAGAGAGAGAGAGAGAGAGAGAGAGAGAGAGAGAGAGGAGCAGTGATGACAGTGATGTTGATCACTGTGTTGTTTTGCTTCCTGTGCTGAAGCTGCTCGGCTCACGCATGACGCCGATCCTCCGGCCTGAAGACGGAGGTCACTGAGCTAACCTACTGTGACACACACACACACACACACACACACACACACACACACACACATACACACACACACACACACACACACTGGCTCACTGAGACTCAACCAGCTGCACAATCACCGGCACTTTATTAGCCGTGGATTTGTTTTTGGTTGAAGACGTTGGCGTCGTCTCTCGTGGACCTTTTTTTTTAAAGTGGTCTTTAACGTGGATGGATTACTGAACGGGCCCACAGGGCCGACAGGCCTTCACCAACGACATGTGACTCAAAGAGACAAATTACAACCAGGAAGAGATTCAAAATGACCTCAAAGAAACATAGAACGACTACATAGACACACAAGTAGACTACAAAGAGATGCAAAACAGCTGCAAAGAGACAAAAAAAAACTCAGACACAGAAAGAGACAAATCAACTACAAAGAGATACAAAATAACAACAAAGAGATTCAAAATGAACACACAGGAACATAAAACAACCACAAAGAGACATAAAGTAACTACAAAGAGACACATATTGACTACAAAAGGACAAAACAACCGCAGTGAGATGCGTAGTGACTACAAAGAGAGACTAAACCGCTGTACGTCTGTGTCTCATGTAGGAGAGGGGGTGGGACCTGTTTGACCTTTCTAAGTGACCTCACAGGGTCTTCGGATATTGTTTAGTCTGACATCGTGCTCCTTACTGAAGGTAAACGTATGCAGGACGTTTTTTACTTGTAGTGGTGTTAGTACTTCTACTTCTTCCAACACTGGACGCTACAAACCAAAAACGCTGAGCACTGCAGTTATTTCTGTGTCCTGGTTGAGTTTCCTGCGTCTGCTGGAAGTTGATTTTATCGAATCAAAGGCAGAAGATGAAGAGGCTGAGAGCAGCTCCGTGACAGGCGGACCCGTGTGTTATCACTTAATGGTGGCCCGGCGCTCACCACAGGTATTCCTGCATTCGTTTCTTGCTGCGTCATGTCTTCACCGTGTCGGCAGCATCTGTCTGCGTTTGGCTATCTGAGGGGGGGGGGGGGGGGGGGGGGTGTAACGGAGCAAACAAACATCTGAGATAAGAATGTTTAAGTGAGGAAATGAGGATGATGAGTGCATCTGCAGAGGCTCCTTTGATTCATCAGCTTCTGTTAAGTGCTTGAAGCCACAGAGGACCGTTCATCACGATGTCGTCTCGAGGCCCAAATACAACGATGAATCGACCGTTTGGATTTTTAATTTGTGGTTCATTTATCAAAATAATGCCCACTTGAAAATGAACTACAACTTTTGCTCTAGCTAGGCTAGCTCTAGCTAGCCAGATCCTTCGGTAATCGGCCGGCTAACGTCTAAGCTGTAAACAGTTTGATCTTTGCAGTAACATGCAACATATAAATCCTTTTGGAAGATAAACTGTGGAATTTTAAAATCTGTCAGTTTTTGCTGAATTTAGTTTGTCTGAAGGTAAAGTTAATCTCAAGTCAGAGCAGAAGAGTCGGCTGAGCTCACGGTGCAAACGGCGCAAAAAAGGGCAACAGCGCTGACGGAGCTAGTAGTGTGTAGCTGAGGGGCAAACGTCTCCGCTCAGGTAGACTTTATACTCCACTACATCTTTACATAGATAATAAATGCTGATATATGAATGATCTGAATGTTGCATTTAGCACCTTTTGAAGAGGAATGTTTGGGGCATTTGTGGACTTTTGGTCCCTTCAAAATCGTAGCTTTCACAATTCAAACTACAAAATATTGTTATCAACAGTGAGTGCCAGAGTTAAAACGTTAAATCACACAAGACCACCAGAAACCGCAACAGTCCTCCTGCCTGATTGTGGACCTAAACAGACCCTCTTTGGACAGATTTGATCCACTGGCGTTCGTGAGAACCTGGACTTAAAATGGGACATTAGACGGGATCCCCCTCCTCGTATCTCACACACTGGTTTTATCCTCATGTATCACCTCAAAACCAAGTCTGTAGTTTCCACATCCATCTATTTATTTATTTTATTTCCTCTGGCTCTCAGTCAGAATGATTTTCTGTTTCACTTCAGATCTGAAATGAAATAAAAACCGAATGATAGAAAAACCTGCTGAGTGGAAACTCAGCGACTGAATGTGTTTCAGTCGTTCTTCAGTGAGACGAGCCGTTAATGAGTCTCAAAGTGACTTTGCTGAGAAGTTTAAATTCAGACCAAGTATTCCGTCATGTGACCCCCCCCCCCCCCCCCCCCTCCGGTGTTCTGCCGACATGCCTGCGACACGCGGACCACACGGCGAGCATCGCAGCAACGGCACGGAATGACCATCGGGCTCGTTAAGGATGCTAATTAGCCGTCCGTCGTTACGGGAGCTGGTCGGCATGCAGGGCATGTGACCCCCCCCCCCCCCCCCAGAGGAAGTGAGGATCCTGATCCACCAGGACACGGTCCCTCTCGGTCCGTTGGTCCTGATTCGCTCCCTTTTTTTTTAACGAGCTTTTAAAAGTGTGAATCCTGGTCCCAGTTCATTTCATCGTCGGTTACATTTGTTCCAGTCACAGAATTATTTAAGCCAAATATTTTCCTGAAAAATAAACACAATATAAAAGCAGCAGCAGACTTTTGAAGACGAGTCCAAAAAATCCTCAAACATTTCTGTTAAAGTTTTCCCTCCAGTGTTCAGATTTTAACTGATTTTTGCTCCTCGAGCCAAAAAGAAAGAAGAAGAGTCTTTTGGTTAAAAATCGCTGCACATTTTTTAAAGAGTTTTTAAATCTTCGGGGCTTTGGGGGATGCATTCAAACAGCTGGCCCACGTTTTTGTTTACCTTTACTTTGGACTCAATGAGCAGCTCATTTCTGTGACCGTTGTGTAATCACCAGCATCTTCTATCTGTTGATCCTGGATCTCTCCGGTCTGGTAGCAGCCGGCCCAGACGTCCTTCGGCTCCCAGGTGGACGCCACCGGAAGAAAACCTCCACAGGGGAGGAGCCGGTGGAGTCCAGGTTCAGGTGGAGCTGGCTGCCTCTCTGAAGGAGCTGCTCCGAGCTCCTCGGCTCGTTTCTCAGGCTGAACCCAGACGGAGCTCAGCTTCTTATTTTGTGAGCTCATAGTTTTTGGTCTCTGACCAAATGCTCGTGACGGTGAAGGTTCTTGTCCAGGTCCAGTTCCTAGAAAGACAAAGTCAACTTCATGCAAAAGCATCCCTCTTCATGCTCTAATCAATGTAGATATTCTGTGTTACTCCATAACTTCTTCTCTCAGACTGTTTGAAAGAAAACATTTATTTTACTACTTTGTCTATTTACGTCTGTAGATTTATCCCAAATTCACCAAAAGTTACCATTACATAACTACATAATTATTGACAAAAAATGATCATCTTAACATCAGTAATCAACTGGTGACGTTTCATAGTGATATCTATTGGTCCATTTTCACAAAGCTGCTGCTCAACATCACATGATCGTTACATTTCGGACGTCAGAGTTTCCTCAAACACAACTACAACAACAACAACCACCACAACAACCACAACAACCACCACAACTACAACCACAACCACAACAACCACCACAACTACAACAACAACCACAACAACATCCCCAACACCACCAACCAACAACGACTTCTTCTGTAAAAACTGTTTACGTCGATGCTAACGTAGCGTTTTCTGTCCAACATTGATCTGTTGATTAATCAGCAGTTTATGACAAGTTGATAACAACTTTTTTTTAATCTCCGGCGCTCCGCCGCCTCCGGCTCAACGCTGAGCAGCTCCATCAAAAACAATGTTTTCCCGTTAAAGCCGCAGAACGACTCGACACCTTTTCATTCGGCCCACCGTAATGCGACGATAAAAAAACGGGCCGCATTCAGGAGCGGCTTTAATCTCCGTCGACCCGGCTTCCTCTCAGAAGGACTCGGCTGTCACCGCAGCAGTTAGAGAGAAATATGGAGACTCCGGGGAAAGAGCTGCGAGGGGGTTCGACTTTCCTGGAAATACACACTGCGTCACGTGGCTGATATTCATCATTCCATTAGCCTAGCATGCACCGCTGGTGGTAGCCATGTCGATGCACTGCCCACTGTGTGTGTGTGTGTGTGTGTGTGTGTGTGTGTGTGTGTGTGTGCGCACGTCCCATTAAATTATTTTAGCATTCATGTCGGATGCCTCCAATGAATTTCCAACTCTGTTTGCTCTGTTTCCTCTGCTGCTGGTAGCCACCATGTCGATGCACAACAGTGTGTGTGTGTGTGTGTGTGTTTGTGTGTGTGTGTGTGTGTGTGTGTGTGTGATGGGCACGTGCACACATTTAAAGTTCACACACACACACACACACACACACACACACACACACACACACGCCCCCCCCCCCTTCCTGTTATATATGGTTAAAACATTATGTTAAAAGCTGCACTGATCTCAACTACCATATTGAAAACATTTTTCAAAGTGGGTTGATTTTGTCTGAGTGCACGTGTGTGTGTGAGTGTGTGTGTGAGTCAGTGAGAGTGTTTGTGTGTCTCTCTATCAGTGTGTGTGTGTGTGTGTGTGTGTGTGTGTGTGTGTGTGTGTGTGTGTGTGTGTGTGTGTGTGTGTGTTTAGTTTGAGTTATGAGCTGTCCTGGAGGCTTTGAATGTGACATCTGTCCAATGTTCAGCCAAAGACACAAAGGAGGTTTCCACCACCTAAACTCCAGACCACAGGGAGATGAGTGTGTGTGTGTGTGTGTGTGTGTGTGTGTGTGTGTGTGTGTGTTGGTAACAGGCTCTAAAGCACTTGTGATCCTTTTGTTTCAGCCTTGATGCTGAAACACCAAAGGAAGAAAACTAATTATGTCCTATTGTCCCTCTTTATTTCTGCCCAGTAGAAAACTGTTCAGGCTTTAAAAGACACAAAAAAACGCAAAAACACTCCGATGTGAATATTTTGCATCGGCGATGTGAAGTTGTGACGCTGGCTGAGGATCCTATCCTGTCTGAGATCAGCTGCTTTAGAACTTAAAGCTGTGAGATGTTAGTTAAATGCTCTGAGTGAGTTTGAGCTCCCGCTGGTAAACAGTGTATGTGTCTGGGGCTTTTATTGTGAAAAGGTAAAAAAAACAGAGTGGATCTTTGTGGCGGTTGAAAGGACTAATAAAGTTTATTAAAATGAATCACGTGAAAACAACGCGTTCACAGCTACGCACTACTACTAGTACTTTACTGTACTGGTACTTGTACTTCACGACTTTTCTGTGAAGAGTTAAATCTGAGTTTCTTGAAGAACAGCGTGTCGTGATTATTTGGCGGCAGAGAGGAATAAACAGGATGTGATTGATGTCTGATAGCACCACGTCGTTAAGAACGGCCCACACTGACGGATGGAATGAGCTGTATTGATCCCTGGGGGAGGAATCGGGTCACAGCAGACGGAGGGGTGGGCTGCAGAACAACCACCAAGTAAAGCACACAACGCTCGGACGTTGGATAAAAGTCTTCTGAGAAATGACCCGAAAAAGGACGAGTGACACCTGAGCTGAACACAAATAAACTCGACTGTATTTGAACCGACCGGCTGGAGGAACAACGACATTGGAGTCGACGCCCTGACCTTCTCTCCCTGCCCACGTCCAACTCCCTCAGACAGCATAATGTCCACCATCTTGATCATGACCCCCCCAGTATGTCATCGGAGCTGACGGGCTGAACCCTCCCACCACACACACACACACACACACACACACACACACACACACACACACACACACACACACACACACTGAATCATGGGTAACCAGAGGACAGATCAGAGAAGACAGAAAGAGGGAGCAGCTCAGTTAACTGAGGAAGAAGAAATCTGATTTTTGAACCATTAGTTGATTTAATATCAGTCAAACATTCCAACAAATATTGTTCCGTCAGTCCGGAGACAATTTGTTCCTCGTGGGAAACGAGACGTCAATGTTGATGTTTTTCGTCATGTATTTGAGTACTTCAGTAACTTCTGTACTTCTTTCAACTCAAACAACATTTTCTTAAACTTAACTAACTATTTCACGATCTTTTTTAAAGTTAACTAACTATTTTACAATTTATGATCTTTTTCTGAACATAACTAAGTAAAAGAAACCTTTCATGTGAACCCTGAGTCTGATTATTTTACCTAAAACAATGAATATTAAGTCGGGTCCTGGATCGGATTTTGGCTCCTAGGAATCAAAACCAGTTTGAAATCCTGAGAGCAAGAACATGATTAAGGTCTGGAGGTTAAATCAGAATGCTTCAAATGGAAACACAACCAGCTGATTAAGATGAAAAGAGCTGGAAATAGGTCATCCTCTTTCAACTTTAGTTTCTTTAATGAATCTAAATGAATCGGCTACTTTTTAACTGAGAAAACAGCAATTTTATTCACAAGCGCTAAGTGAGCAAAACAGCCGACCTCCCGAATGTCCCTCCTGGGCTTCCATGCCAACCAGAGCCCCTCGCTGTGAGTGTGTTCAGGTGTAAGTAAACAGTCCGGCTGCAGTAAATTATGGAGTCGGCATGAAAGATTAAACGTGACGGAGTCCACCCCGGGGACCTCACAGGAAGTGGTCTCAGAGAAATGAATATTTATTGACGAGTGGTTCACACCGTTGACTCTGTTGACTCTGGGAGCAGACGGTCGCTGATCAATATTGTCTCACGCTTGGCC
Source organism: Cebidichthys violaceus (assembly GCF_023349555.1). NCBI lineage: Eukaryota > Metazoa > Chordata > Actinopteri > Perciformes > Stichaeidae > Cebidichthys > Cebidichthys violaceus. The sequence continues at coordinate 51,297 of NW_027176342.1, read as the reverse complement.
CAGAGATTCGACTGCCGAGGAGAGACTCGGACGGACGGAGTGAAAGTACAGAACATTTAAGAGGGTGGGATTACCTGTTCACCAGAGGAAACCCACCTCATTACGTTCCCCATACCTCTCACCCTGGGTCTCTCTGGGTAGAGGGTCCAGACTCTCGGCAGGAGTTTGGTTCTAGACCGCAGCCTGTTTTTAAAGACGTGGACGTAGTCGTCGTAACGTCACCCATCGGTTTGTGGACTGATGTTTTGAAGCATCGAGTTCAGCATTTTGGACGTTTCCATCTTAATTTTTTGTTAATCACCATTTTGGTTTTAGACCTTCGCCATCTTGGTTTTTGCTTGTCACCATCTTGGATATTATTTGCCGCCATCTTGTTTTTTGTCTGTCACCATCTTGGTTTTTGTCCATCACCATCTTGGTTTTTAGCAACCAGAAGTGACACGAGAGGGTGGAGCTAAGCTAACGCTGAATAAGACATTGTTAGGCAACCAAAATGTTAACTTTCATGAAGTAAAAACACACTACAGAGTTAAAGTTTTAAGACCAAAAACAGGACAACTCCCAAACTGGACAACACCGTGATAGAGACCTGTCAATCAGCGTGTAGCCCCGCCCCTAAAGCATCCCCTGCTTTATGGTCTGTTTGACTCTAAATGGACCATAATGTACTAAATGAAGAGTCATTTTCTCATAGACTTCTATACAACCAGACTTCTTTTTGCAACCGGAGGAGTTGCCGGGGATCGATCTTCCTTATTTAAGTCCATAAGTTAAATAACATAACCAAACCATGATGTTTTACTAAACAAGTAGTTTTTTGTTTTCTTTTATTTCAATTTACAATGTTAGTAATGTGATAAAACCTGCAAGGACATAATTGGGGACATCATTTTGCAGAACACAGGGTTGCACACAAGGACAATCAAACCTCCACCACAATGAAAGTGACTATTCTTTGAGGATAGTTTTAAATGAGAAGACGTTTTATGCAAATGAAACAAAGTGGTTCAAGTAAAAGGAGTCAAACACCCAAAAATGCTGCTCAAATTAATCAAAAGAAAATCTATCCAACCATCAAACGTTATCACGATTAAAAAGACACAATGTTGTTTCTGTGAAACATAAAGGAGCTACTGGTATGTTTGACTCTGACAGATAGATTATAATGCGTTTGACAAATACACTTCCATTACGTCGCTTCATAATTCATCACATGATGTCTTTGGAGCTCAAGAGAACTGCTTTTACAGGAGTGTTGGTGACCAACAGAAAAGTTAAAACGATCAAATCTGAGATGGAAGGACAAAGAGAAGAAGAGCAGAGAGAAAGTGAGAGTGGAGTGAGTTCTCTGTTATCTCTTTAACTTTTCTCTGAAGTGAGAATATTGATCGGCAGTCGGACTGACGGACGGATCCAGAGCTGATCTCAAACCCACGGCGGTCTCCTCCGTCCCGCCGAGACGCCGTCCCCGACACCCCCTCAGGCTCTATTTCTGTAGCGTCACATTATCCTCCCGCTATAAATCATTTGGACGCAATTGGTGAGACGAACATGACTTCGCACTCTGCGCTATTCTTGAGGAATGCAAACAAGTCTCCGATGAGGCTTCCTCACATACCGACACACATAGCTAAGTAATGAGCCACTCGAGAACTCCTTTCACCGGGAGTTTACAACAGCCGAGAGCAGTTGTTCTCTTTTAAAATTCATGTAGAGCAGCGAGGCTCTCCGCTGAAACCGGTGCTGAGGGACTAAACAGAACCACGGGTGTTCAACCCAGGCCTGATATTCAGGATATTGTAGGCCTTTTGACAATTATTATAAACAATCAAAATAAATAATTGATCTTTCATATCATAACTTGCAAAACATACAATTAGAATGTCCTCCTCAAAGCCACGAGACTCCAAAAAAACAGTAATTCCACTTCACTGGTTACTGTAAAATACTAAATAAAACTCGTCAAAACTGTCTTTGTTCCAACAATCTTTAGCAGCTTGTCATAGAGACTTTTAATGATGTATTGCCCACCGGCTGCTAACAGCTAACGTTAACTAGCTTTCTTCCTACTAATTTCAGCATGAATTTGTTGCGGCATTATCATGGATTTTGACTAGAAAGCATTAATGCCTGTGCCACGCCACCATCATTTTTTGCACTAGAAACAAAATGATAAAGTACCATTTAAGGTGCCCTTCAAGTGGAGAAAACATGATAAAGTGTACTTTAGTGTGTCCTTCCAGTGGAGAAAACATGATAAAGTGTACTTTAGTGTGTCCTTCCAGTGGAGAGAAAACATGATAAAGTGTACTTTAGTGTGTCCTTCCAGTGGAGAAAACATGATAAAGTGCACTTAAGTGTGTCCTTCTAGTGGAGAAAACATGATAAAGTGTACTTTAGTGTGTCCTTCTAGTGGAGAAAACATGATAGTGTAGTTTAGTGTGTCCTTCCAATGGAGAAAACATGATAAAGTGTACTTTAGTGTGTCCTTCTAGTGGAGAAAACATGATAAAGTGCACTTTAGTGTGTCCTAGTGGAGAAAACATGATAAAGTGTACTTTAGTGTGTCCTAGTGGAGAAAACATGATAAAGTGCACTTTAGTGTGTCCTAGTGGAGAAAACATGATAAAGTGTACTTGAGTGTGTCCTTCTAGTGGAGAAAACATGATAAAGTGTACTTGAGTGTGTCCTTCTAGTGGAGAAAACATGATAAAGTGTACTTTAGTGTGTCCTTCTAGTGGAGAAAACATGATAAAGTGTACTTTAGTGTGTCCTAGTGGAGAAAACATGATAAAGTGTACTTTAGTGTGTCCTTCTAGTGGAGAAAACATGATAAAGTGTACTTTAGTGTGTCCTTCTAGTGGAGAAAACATGATAGTGTAGTTTAGTGTGTCCTTCTAGTGGAGAAAACATGATAAAGTGTAGTTTAGTGTGTCCTTCTAGTGGAGAAAACATGATAAAGTGCACTTTAGTGTGTCCTAGTGGAGAAAACATGATAAAGTGTACTTTAGTGTGTCCTAGTGGAGAAAACATGATAAAGTGCACTTTAGTGTGTCCTAGTGGAGAAAACATGATAAAGTGTACTTGAGTGTGTCCTTCTAGTGGAGAAAACATGATAAAGTGTACTTGAGTGTGTCCTTCTAGTGGAGAAAACATGATAAAGTGTACTTTAGTGTGTCCTTCTAGTGGAGAAAACATGATAAAGTGTACTTTAGTGTGTCCTAGTGGAGAAAACATGATAAAGTGTACTTTAGTGTGTCCTTCTAGTGGAGAAAACATGATAAAGTGCACTTTGGGCCATTTCAGTGGTAAAAACCTGATGGAGACTAAGTTGTCAATAAACAGCATTCAGACAATGTAATATTACAAATGTAGTGCAATGCTAAAGCTACTCTTGACATTCTTTGTATTTAAACTTTGAGACAGCAAACTCTGCATCAGAAACAACACAACCGAGAGTCTTAAAACCGACTGGAGCCTCTCAGCTGCTGATGTATGAGTTACAAAAGGTTTTGTTGAGGATAAAGAGATCTAAGGCAGTCCAGAAAAGGTTAAGTAGCCTTTATTCCCTTTGGCTTTTCATTTTAAAAAGTTAAATTGTGCCTGACACATCCCCCCCTGGACTACAGAATCTCTCCTCAGCAACATTTAGACTTGGCCTTTTCCTTAATGACATGTAGACCAGTGCTGAACACTGAACGCAGTATAATACTAAACACTGACGTTCATGAAACACAATGAACACATCAAAGACTCCACCGAAACAAAGAGCAATGAAACGTTCCTGAACAACATTT
>NW_027176342.1:22500-42500 GCF_023349555.1 Cebidichthys violaceus | reverse complement strand
TTTTGTTATTGGCTGTTAGATAAGGTGGAACTTCAAGGACACGTTTGAGACAAAGCTGCTCTTCATTCAAAGTAAAGCTAATATACATTACAAATATGCAATTAACTATACATGCATACATAGTGACATGAAGTAGAATATATAGTTAGGGTCAAATAAATGACACATTTGATGTTTCAGCTGTTGTGTAACCGTTATATAACGTAATGAACTACCAGCTCCACCAATCGTCGTGTAGTAAAGTGATAATAAACAGGCTGGTTGTCTGATGATGTGCTGCTTAAAAGCCGGCGGCGGCCCGGCGGGGGCGGCGGGTCACCGCAGTGGGCTTGTGACCGCAGGGTTGTCGGTTTGAATCCCCAGACGGCGTCTGCACACAGCGGCAACCTGGTGTGTTTTTTGGTGTTTTTTTTCTGTGACTCAGCGTGAAGCTCCTGTGTGACTCAGAGCTCTGTTCAACCAGAGGTTCTTTCATGTTAATGTCATCATCCTCTTCCTCCTCTTCATCACTCCTCCTCTCACTCACCAAAGCAACTCTTCGGTTTCTTTGTCGTGGGAAAGTTAACTTCACTCTTTGTTTGAGACTAAAGTCTGGTTCACTCAAATTTAAATGTTAAATTGTTACATTTATATCCAGAAATTCTGATTCATTTTATTTTTGTAGCTGAACATCACAGATTTGCTTCAAGGAGCTTTTATAAATGAATCAAATGTAAAATAAGATCAGAGGAAATTATTGTGCCAGAGTTTCTTTACAGATTAAAACGGAAGACAAGATAATATAATACAAATATGAACAATATAAAAACAATTAAATGTAAAAATAAATAACTCTGGCACCAGTGCAAAATAGAACACAATAGCAATAAGAGGTAAATAAGTAAAGGAAACATTTAACTGGAATAGAATATTCCAGTTAAATGTAATATATATATAAATATATATATATATATATATTATATATATATATATATATATATATATATATATATATATATATTTCTGCTTTTACTATAAACACTTCCTCCATATCTGGAATTGTAAAATGATTTTGCTCAGAATTTAAAAAAAAACTAATTTGAGTCCCTGTAAAAGCAACTGGTTTTACAGTAACCCAGCACTCATTACACCTTCCTCTTCACCTTCCTCTTCACCTTCCTCTTCACCTTCCTCTTCCCGGCTGCCGGCCTGTAACCACGATGGTTGTCGCTGTGAGTCTTCAGCGGTTCTCCCTCCACCGATCAGCGGATCAGATGTGACTGCGTGGGCGGCGGTGAATGTGATGGGATGTGAATGTGGAATATCAATTATGACGGACGTTGGCCGTGTGGGCGGAGCCCTGTCGGTCGTAAACACAGATGAGGAAACAGAGCTGTGTGTGTGTGTGTGTGTGTGTGTGTGTGTGTGTGTGGTTGGGGGGGGGGGGGGGATGTTTTGATATTTATGACTGAAATGTCTCAGCTTTCACAATGTTCCGACACCCACTGTGTGCACAGTGTTAGATCTCCCAAATCACAGATCAGTGTATTAGAACCAGGGGTTATAATTATGTAACCACACACCTGAAATAAGAGTACAAATATCAGCATCTGAAAATACTCAAGTAGGAGTAAAAGTCCTGGATTCAAAAGTATTGATATCGGGCCGATACTGACCTAAATATATGGATCAGAAATGAATGACAATAATTCTATTTTTATATACTATATACATTATATACTGAACGTTTTGACCAGTTTGTTGCTGCTTTAAAACTGTTTCCACCTGAATTCTGGTTCCTTTTGAAGATTGAAGATCAGAATCTGGACTGAAGAAGTCAGATCTCTAATTAACAGTTTAATGTACTTTAAGTAGCAAATATCAAAGTACTCATGATGCATGAAAGGCTCCTTTCAAAGTGTTTTATTACCATGAATATTATATTATTCTGTTTTAATCATTTATGAATATGAGCGTTTTAATGTTGCAGTTCATCAATGTGAAGCCACTTTGTGTACTTTGTGTACTACTGGGTACATTTGTAGTATATGTAAAACGTAACCAGTAAGTAAATGTAGTGTACAAACGTACAATGTGAGATGTAGAAGAGTAGATAAAGAAGCAGAAAATGGAAATACTCCAGGACAGTAAAGTACTTAAGTGTAGTACTTAACTAACTGTGTGTGTGTGTGTGTGTGTGTGTGTGTGTGTGTGTGTGTGTGTGTGTGTGTGTGTGTGTGTTTTACAGAAAGTGCCCAGATGGGTTTGACTGTCTGAAAGCAGGAAGGAACCCAAACTACGGCTACACCAGCTTCGACAGCTTCGGCTGGGCCTTCCTGTCCTTGTTTCGCCTGATGACTCAGGACTACTGGGAAAACCTCTACCACCAGGTACCGTCCACACCAGACCACGGGTTCAGGGTTCAGGGTTCAGGGTCATGTCTCAATCCAAAATAAGAAAGTCCGAAAGCTACATTCTCTCTAGTGTCCAGCAGGGGGCGACTCCTCTGGTTGTACAGAAGTCTAGTCTAAAATGACTCTACTTCTCTCTTGATTTATTCCCTCAGTAAACATTGTAAACATGAGTTTATGGTCTCAATCTCTAGTTTACAGTCTTCTTCAATATGTTAAAGTGAAATAAGTGAGAAGACATCCAGAAGAAAGAACATTTTGTTCATTTTTCCTTTTTGCAGACGCTGCGTTCGGCCGGTAAGACCTACATGGTGTTCTTCGTGGTGGTGATCTTCCTGGGCTCCTTCTACCTGGTCAACCTCATCCTGGCCGTGGTGGCCATGGCGTACGAGGAGCAGAACCAGGCGACCATCGCCGAGGCCTGCCAGAAGGAGCGGGAGTTTCAGGTTGCGATGGAGATGCTGAAGAAGGAGCAGCAGGTAAACTGGTTGAACTGACCTCTATTGGTGAACGTACGTCTGTTTACTGGCTCTACTACGTTTGAAACGCTCTGAATCTTTTTATCTTCACCAGGCTGCTGCCCAGAAACTCCTCGACTCGGACTCCATAATGTCACCAGATCTCTCCCCGTTCGGTCTGCCATTGGACGGCGGGGAAGAGCGGAGGCGGAGTCAGGCGCTGGTGGGAGTGGCCGACGTGGAGGCGAACCTATCGGAGGAGAAGCTGCTGCAGGTGGACATGACGGACGGGGCAAAGGTGAGGGGAAGACAAATCTGTGGTTCTTGTTTTTAAATTGAGATGTCACGAAGTCAGAGTAATGTTATCTACGTCCTCCTCCAGCCTCTCCACCCTCTCCTCGCTCGCTCCTTCTCCTCGAGGACCCGGAGAAGCAGCCAGGTCTCCTCCATCTTCAACTTCCGCCTGAGGAGCCGGGGGTCGGAGGGGGAGATGGCCGACGACGAGTACAGCGTCCCGGGAGACGTGGTGGAGGGCGTCGGGGGTCGGACCTACAGCGGCGGGACCTTCAGCGGCATCCTGCCCCACCCGTGGCCCAAACGAAGACCGAGCACCTACAGCAACGCCAGCAGGAACTCCCAGGTGAGACGACGGGGGGGAGGCCGTTAAACGAAGAGGCTGTGGGAGTGAACGAGAAGAGATCAGAGTTATGAGAAGAAACGAGATTAAATGAGATGAAACTAGACGGAGTGAGAGAAAATGAGATTAAATGATACAGTGAGAGGAGACCGTTAAACGTAGAGGCTGTGAATGAGAAGATTTCAGAGTTATGAGATGAAACAAAATTAAATGAGAAGAAATAAAGAAATAAAAACTGAGATTAAATTATCTAAATGAGACGAAATGAGACGAAATGAGATGAAATGAGACAAAATGAGACGAAATGAGACGAAATGAGACAAAATGAGACAAAATGAGACAAAATGAGACGGAATGAGACGGAATGAGACAAAATGAGACGAACTGAGACAAAATGAGATGAAATGAGACAAAATGAGACGGAATGAGACAAAATGAGATGAAATGAGACAAAATGAGACGGAATGAGACAAAATGAGATGAAATTAGATGAAATGAGACCAAATGAGACAAAATGAGACGGAATGAGACAAAATTAGATGAAATGAGACGAAATGAAACAAAATGAGATGGAATGAGACCAAATGAGACAAAATGAGATAAAATGAGATAAAATGAGATATCTTGATGTTCACAAAAATGAAAGTAGGATGAGATGATACAACTTGTAATGAGATAAAATTATGTTGTATGATATTATAAACATGACGGTCAGATTAGATGAGAAATGAGAAATGAGTTCAGATGAAAATATATAAAATGTGAGTGATTAAACTTTATTAAATCATTTTATATTAGATGAGGTCTTATAGACTTTTATTGAAGGTAATTACAGACATTTTGAGAATAACACGACATCTGAGGAGAAGAAAATATCTCTTCGGTGTTCATAAGAGTTCTTCACGCACGTTCATATCTCATCTGTGTGTGTGTGTGTGTGTGTGTGTGTGTGTGTGTGTGTGTGTGTGTTTCCAGGTATTTTATCCAACTCTAAACGTCAACGGGAAGCTTTTTGTTGCGATTGACCAGAACGGGGTTTCCCCTCCTTCGCTGCAGGGGCAGCTGCCTGCCTGCACCATGGAGAAGGTCAAGGAGGAGAGTGTGAGTACCGCGTGTGTGTGTGTGTGTGTGTGTGTGTGTGTGTGGAAACAATGATGGAGTCTGCAGCCGTTCCACACTCAGACATGTGAATTATGAATCAGCACTTCGCGTAACTCCACTCTGATATCATGGGTTAAAGACACACACACACACACACACATATCTACCATCTCAGATAACAACACTGTGGTATCCCCCCACACACACACACACACACTCACGTCAGAGCACACATAGTGTCACTGCTATGGCATCAGGGGAAAAAGACACACATACCAGCACAGTCACGTTCTTTCCTTTATGCACACACACACACACACACACACACACACACACACACACACACACACACACACACACACACACACACACACATTGCATGGACACATTTCTATTTCACAAGTTCCAGGTTCTTCAAAGTCACCTGATTATTTTGATATCCAGTTAATACAGATTAATTTAAGACCACATGACATCTGTTTGGTGTCATCTAGTGGGCCCAGGGGCCCAGGGGCCCAGGGGCCCCTCTGGCCTTCAGCTACAACATGTCACTCAGAGAGACACTTACCAACCAGGAAGAGACTCAATATGAGCACAAAGAGACACAAAACAACTACAAAGACACAATACGGCTACGAAGAGATCAAAACAACTACAAAATGACTACAAAGAGACGGATAAAGACTACAAAAGACCAAAACAACAACAAGTAGAGACACAATGACTACAAAGAGACTACAACAAGCATAAAACAACCACAAAGAGACCCACGATGACTACAAAAGACTGAAACGATGACAAAGACAAAGAGATACAAAAGAACTACAAAGAGATTTAAAACACCTGCAAAGACACTCGCAAACGATTATGAATGAGGGCAAAATAACCCCAGAGAGACACAAAAAGACTAAAGTTAAATATCAAATGATAACACAGAGACACAAAAAGACTAAAGTTAAATATCAAATGATAACACAGAGACACAAAAAGACTAAAGTTAAATATCAAATGATAACACAGAGACACAAAAAGACTAAAGTTAAATATCAAATGATAACACAGAGACACAAAAAGACTAAAGTTAAATATCAAATGATAACACAGAGACACAAAAAACCACAAAGAGACAGGAAAAGAACTACAAAAGAGGCTAAACAGCTGTGAAGTCTGTATTGTGCTCTCTATGAGAGGTGGTTGGAGCCCATCAGTCCTTCCACTCTATTTGCTCTGCAGCAGCTCCACACAGTTGGAGAACAGTTGAAGAAGTCGTGGTTTCATCTTGTAAAGCTGTAGCCGAAGGCTCCGGGTCACCAGGGAGTTCATTTATTTTAATACTTCACAGTCGTCCTCTGTCAGGCAGGAGGTCAGAGGGTCAGGAGGACAAACAGCAGCTCCACGCCTGGAGGTGTTCTTCACCTCCACCTGCTGGCCCCGATACCTCCACTGTTAGATAAGAGAAGAAGAAGAAGAAGAAGAAGAAGAAGAAGAAGAAGAAGAAGGAAACAAAGAAGAAGAAGAAGGATTTCATATTTCACAAACAGTATTTTTCTTTCACATCATAATGTTTCACTCCGTAGGATAAATTGGAGATCAGCTTTTTGAAAAGACAGACGTTCATCAAGCTGGTGTGATCCAGCATTCAGATCTAAAGCTATGAAAAACATGAATTAATCATGAACAACGTAGTGTGAAGACCGCAAAACTAACTCGGAAGTATTTCACGATCTTTTCCTGAACTAAAGTATTTCACGATGTTTTTCTAAACCTAAGTGTTTCTCGATCTTTTCTTAAACCTAACTCAGTTGTTTCCTATGAAGACAGGAGTTTATTTTGAAAAGGCTGTATTCACGTAACAAGCAGAAATGTACGCTTGCTGCACTTTTGTAGAAAAACACCCGAAAAATGAGGCGTAAGATTTACAAACCGTTGTATGAGGAAACGTTGTGTGAGGAAACGTTGTGTGAGGAAACGTTGTGTGAGGAAACGTTGTACGAGGAAACGTTGTGTGAGGAAACGTTGTACGAGGAAACGTTGTGTGAGGAAACGTTGTGTGAGGAAACGTGTGAGGAAACGTTGTGTGAGGAAACGTGTGAGGAAACGTGTGAGGAAACGTTGCGTGAGGAAACGTTGTACAAGGAAACGTTGTGTGGATGAATTCAGCCGCTGTTGTGTACTAAGAACTTCTTCTGGTGTTCTGCTAAATACCTGGATTAATTTTGACCATGAAGAACATGAACCAGTCGCCCTGAAGCTCAGACTGATGGAGAGAGAGGAGGAGGAGGAGGAGGAGGAGGAGGAGGAAGGAGCGCTTAGTTGCCTCGGAAATGTTGCCACAGCAACCCACAGCAGCCAACAGAAGGTGTGTGTGTGTGTGTGTGTGTGTGTGTGTGTGTGTGTGTGTGTGTGTGTGTGTGTGTGTGTTTGTTGCCTTGTGCTTCCTCGACTCGCACACAGGATGTAGGTGTTGTCGTGGGCGGCGACCTTCAGCAGCATGCGTCACGTCTCATTGGAGGAGCATTTAGCAGGAAGTGTTACGTAATCACACCTGAGCATCAGGTTCCTCCAGGTTCAGGTCTCTGGAGGCCGAGAGGCTCCTGAACTCTTCCGGGTCCCGAGTTCATCGTCACACAAGCTGTTCAACAGTATCAAACTTTATTTAACATGTAGGGACGGTAGTCCAGGTTTCAAAGAGGTCAACTATTATGAGCAGTATTTATGTTATTTTATTTACACACACAGGACTGATCTCATGGTTAATGAGGGTAACGAACATAACTCTCTCTCTCTCTGTCTCTCTCTCTCTGTCTCTCTCTCTCTGTCTCTCTCTCTCTCTCAGGTCCCTACGTCTACCACAGAGCTCAGTACGATGCTGTTACCTCGTCCTTCGTCCACTCAGGACTCGGTGAGGAGGGGGAGGACGCTCAGCGCTGCCAGCTACCTCACTGACGCCATGGAAGGTGAGGAGGAAAATCTATTAAGCACACATCCAGGTGTTCAGGGACGCCTCAAACACCTGGTCAACAGCTTCACCTCCACTCTACATCTATAAAGAGAGAATGAAAGAGACAGAGAGAGAGAGAGAGAGAGAGAGAGAGAGAGAGAGACAGAGAGAGAGAGTGAAAGAGAGAGAGAGAGAGAGAGAGAAAGAGAGAGAGAGAGAGAGAGAGACAGAGAGAGAGAGACAAAGAGAGAGAGTGAAAGAGAGAGAGAGAGAGAGAGAGAGAGAGAGAGAGAGAGAGAGAGAGAGAGAGAGACAGAGAGAGAGAGTGAAAGAGAGAGAGAGAGAGAGAGAGAGAGGAGAGAGAGACAGAGAGAGAGAGACAAAGAGAGAGAGTGAAAGAGAGAGAGTGAAAGAGAGTGAAAGAGAGAGACAGAGAGAGAGAGAGAGAGACCCTCAGTAAGCATGAGATCCTTCCTGTGTGTGTGTGTGTGTGTGTTTGATGATATTCATGTAACAGATTTTTGGGTTCATATCCGTCCAAATTTGCATTTGTGTGTGTGTGTGTGTGTGTGTGTGTGTGTGTGTGTGTGTGTGTGTGTGTGTGTGTGTGTGTGTGTGTGTGTGTGGTCTGCTGAGTCACTGTCTCTCCCCTCGGCGGTCATCATAGAGGAAAAGAAAAGTCCTCTCTCCATCCATCTGTGCACCCTTCATTCCCTCCTTTCCTTAATTCCTTTCAACCTTAATTACTTTCTGCATTATTCACTTTATAAACACTTAATTAGAAATTGCCGCGTCACAGTTTTATCAGTTTACGTTGCAGTTTGCATTTTTGTTTTTGTTATTCACTTTTTATTTACTTTATCTGACCAGTCGTGTGCATGAACTCATTAGCTATGGCCTTTTATTATAACGTTATAGAAGCTACTTTAATATGAACTGTTCTTGCCTCATTTTGTATTTAATTTTCTTTGATTTCTTTAAATGTATTTATTCAAACATTGTATGTAATATATATTCAGATAATTACAGACAACATGAAGAAACATGCTCAGTTTTAAATGTTAAAAGTTTATTTGAAGTAACACACATATTTAAAAAGAAAAGGTTACTTGTTTACGACTCAAAGCACAGACTTCCTGACTTGAACTCGTTCCAGACTCTCCTGTGAAAATCAATAATCTGGTTTAATTTCCAGAGACTAAAGACTGAGCAGTCCTCCAGGTGATCTATTATTTACTTGTACTCACTTACCTCCTCTCCTCTCGTGTGGTTTCTTCCCGGTCGATGCAGAGCTGGAAGAGGCCCATAAGAGATGCCACCCGTGCTGGTACGTCTTCGCCCACCGTTACCTGGTGTGGGAGTGCTCTCCTAACTGGCTGAGGCTGAAGCAGCAGGTGAAGATCATGGTGATGGACCCCTTCCTGGACCTGGCCATCACCGTCTGCATCGTCCTCAACACGCTTTTCATGGCCATGGAGCACTACCCCATGACCGACGAGTTCAACGGCATGCTGAGCATCGGAAACCTGGTAGGAGGGAGGGAAGGATGGAGGGAGGGAGGGAAGGATGGAGGGAGGGAGGGCGGGCGGGAAGGATGGAGGGAGGGAGGGAGGGAGGGAGGGAGGGCGGGAAGGATGGAGGGAGGGAGGGAGGGAGGGCGGGCGGGAATTGTGGATGGAAGCTTGGAGGGATGGATGGATGGATGATGGAATTGGGATAGAAGCTTTGATGGATGGATGGAGGCACCATGGATGGATGGATATATGGATGGATGGATGAATGGATAGATGGAAGGAAGCTTTGATGGATGAAGTAATGGATGGAGGCACCATGGAGGGATGGAAGGAAAGAGGTATGGAAGGAAGGATCGAGGGGTGGATCGATGGATGAATGGAAGGAGGTACGGATGGAAGGAAGAAAGGAGGGATGGATGGAAGGAAGGATGGATGATGGAAGATGGATGGAAGGATGAAGTTGTTGAAGAAAGCTTTTGGCTATAATGATAGTAAATCAGTAAGAGGAGCACAAACAGAGCTTTGTGAATTAGAGCTGACCATGGAGTGAGATTCCAGCTGGTGGTTCTTTGTGAGACCTGACGGAGTCTAATCGGATCTGTTCAGGTCGTGTTGTGTTGCTGTTCTTCTGGTGTCTCAGTAGATCAAATATCCAGTATAAAGATAACCCAGTACCAAGAATCAAAACTCCTCCAGTCAAACAATACATGCAATCGATCCTCTTTGTGCCCAGATCTAGAAATAAACGGCAGACAATCAATCCGATCTCTGACAACGCTAGCCAGTGGAACACACGTACAGCTTCTATTCTATTCTATTCTACTCATGACGGGTGTTTAATGAAGTACTCTATAAGTATCGGTATCACTGTGTGATTCAAGCAGACTGTGATGTGTATGGCCTAAAACCAGTATTAAACTGCCTAAAACCAGTATCCAACTGCATTAAACCAGTATTAAACTGTCTTAAACCAGTATTAGACTGCATTAAACCAGTATTAGACTGCATTAAACCAGTATTAAACTGTCTTAAACCAGTATTAGACTGCATTAAACCAGTATTAGACTGCATTAAACCAGTATTAGACTGCATTAAACCAGTATCCAACTGCATTAAACCAGTATTAAACTGTCTTAAACCAGTATTAAACTGTCTTAAACCAGTATTAGACTGCATTAAACCAGTATCCAACTGCATTAAACCAGTATTAAACTGTCTTAAACCAGTATTAGACTGTCTTAAACCAGTATTAGACTGCATTAAACCAGTATTAGACTGTCTTAAACCAGTATCCAACTGCATTAAACCAGTATTAAACTGCATTAAACTAGTATTAGACTGCATTAAACTAGTATTAAACTGTCTTAAACCAGTATTAGACTGCATTAAACCAGTATTAGACTGCATTAAACTAGTATTAGACTGCATTAAACTAGTATTAAACTGTCTTAAACCAGTATTAGACTGCATTAAACTAGTATTAGACTGCATTAAACTAGTATTAAACTGTCTTAAACCAGTATTAGACTGCATTAAACCAGTATTAGACAGTCTTAAACCAGTATTAGACTGCATTAAACCAGTATTAGACAGTCTTAAACCAGTATTAGACTGCATTAAACCAGTATTAGACAGTCTTAAACCAGTATTAGACAGTCTTAAACCAGTATTAGACAGTCTTAAACCAGTATTAGACTGCATTAAACCAGTATTCAACTGCATTAAACCAGTATTAAACTGTCTTAAACCAGTATTAGACAGTCTTAAACCAGTATTAGACTGCATTAAACCAGTATTAGACTACATTAAACCAGTATTAGACTGCATTAAACCAGTATTAGACTACATTAAACCAGTATTAGACTGCATTAAACCAGTATTAGACTACATTAAACCAGTATTAGACTACATTAAACCAGTATTAGACTACATTAAACCAATATTAGACTACATTAAACCAGTATTAGACTACATTAAACCAGTATTAGACTACATTAAACCAGTATTAGACTACATTAAACCAGTATTAGACGGTCTTCTACCAGTAAGAGGCTTAACATATTCCGTGACATGCCAGATGAAGCTAACATGCTTATATAAGACGTGTAGTGATCATGCAGTGAGCCTGCATGGAACAAAAAGGGGGTAAAAATAAAAACAAGCAGAACCAGTGTACGCTCCAAGAAGTAGAGGGTAGTGTTTGAAGGAACAACTGCAGACTCTGGACAAATAGATGTCAGTTAACATTAACTTTCAAATCAAGTCTACCAGAACCCTGTTTCATCTGAACAACACCACCTTCACCCACAGAGATCTTTGTGACTGTGATGTTCCTCTTCTCCTGGTGTGTAGTGTCCATGTTTGTGACTGTGATGTTCCTCTTCTCCTGGTGTGTAGTGTCCATGTTTGTGACTGTGATGTTCCTCTTCTCCTGGTGTGTAGTGTCCATGTTTGTGACTGTGATGTTCCTCTAAACCTGGTGTGTAGTGTCCATGTTTGTGGAATAAATAAACTCTAGGCGCGTTAGATTTTGTCACCAAGACTGTTTGGGGGAAACGACCCCTCTGACCTTTTGAGACCGCCTCAAACCCTGTTTTGTACAAATTGCAAACCTCAGAGAGGAAGAAATAGACTCTGCTCTCCTGGAAAAACCAAGCGAAGGTGTGTGTGTTGTTGTTTTTGAGTATTGGAGCTGACAGAAGCGGGTCGGACGGTGAACCACCGTGACTAACTCCACTGTTTGACCCTGCAGGTGTGCCGTAGATCTGACAGGAGCTGATAGGTTGATGCAATATGGTAATTGGTTCACCTGAGGTGTGAAAGGCCTCGCGGGCAAAATCCAACCATGATGATCACACCTGCACACACACACACACACACACACACACACACACACACACACACACACACACACACACACACACACACACACGTGTTCCTGTGTCAGGTTTCCTCAGCTCAGCTTGCAGGTTTTTGCTGTTTCGAGGAGGAGGATGGTAATAAAGTTTAGAAGTAGAATCAGCGGCTGCGGGTCGGCCTGCAGCAGTGTGGTGTTCAATCACTGGCTCTGGGCCCACAGGGGGCCACTGTGAGAGCGCTAGGTGGATCCAGATAGATGCTTTTATTAACCCTGTGATGCCCCAGGTTTTAGTGATGCTGTTTGAATCACCTGACGGGATAAATAAACTTAAATAAGTAAAGTTAAATAATAAATAAGTTTTCTAACTTTTTGAGATTTTTTTATTGTTCTTCATTGAGATATCACTGAACTTCTTATCGGGCACATGACCGGACGCCCAACAGGTCTCACTGACTTCACTGAACATATTGTGAAAAAGAATTCCACAAAATGATCACATGACTGAAACTATGGTCAACAACTCAAAGTTATTATGAATTGGTCTAATTTTACGATCTTTTCCTGAAGCTAACTTAGTATTTTACGATCTTTTACTAAACCTAACTTAGTATTTTACGATCTTTTACTAAACCTAACTTAGTATTTTACGATCTTTTACTAAACCTATCTAAGTATTTTACGATCTTTTACTAAACCTATCTAAGTATTTTACGATCTTTTACTAAACCTAACTTAGTATTTTACGATCTTTTACTAAACCTAACTTAGTATTTTACGATCTTTTCCTAAACCTAACTAAGTATTTTACGATCTTTTCTACGAAAAGTAGTTTTTTGTAGCTTAAACCTAACTGTGTTTTTTCTTTTAAAGTCTGTAGTTTATTTTAAAAAGACAGTATTCGTGTAAAGAGTGAATGTTGCTGGATTTTCGTTGGAAAAGTAACTTTCTTTAAGGTGTAATCCAAACTGTTGTAAGAGGTTTCGTTGCATTAAGTGAAAGCTGGTTTTAATCAACACAACATTATGTTCCACCAGGTCAAACTGCAGCTGTTTAAACGTCTACAGTTGGATTCTGCAGCGTAAACAGAACAAACTTCTCCTTCAATTCAGAGTCACATTAGTTCAGCTCAGAGAGAAGAGCTGAGTCACGTCAAAAGGATCCGGTGTCAGTGAGGAGTTCTTTAAGGATAATTCCTCTAATCCTCACAGATGTTTACATAGCATTTAGCTGGCCTGTGTGTGTGTGTGTGTGTGTGTGTGTGTGTGTGTGTGTGTGTGTGTGTGTGTGTGTAGAGGATCGTGTCAGGACATCACTGCGCTGACAGAATCAATGTCCACTAATGCTTTTTCGCCGTTTGTTGTTGTTTGTCGTTTGCTCTTCAGCGTTCACATGTCGATATTACATCCGTGTGTGTGTGTGTGTGTGTGTGTGTGTGTGTGTGTGTGTGTGTGTGTGTGTGTGTGTGTGTGTGTGTGTGTGTGTGTGTGTGTGTGTGTGCAGACCTAAAGGATACGCAGCGCTCAGTGGAGGCTTTTATCTGTAGAGCCTGTCCTGAGTGGACTCACATTCACCGGCTCCAGAGTGGACCAGAGGTCTCGGTCACAGAGAGACGAGGAGCTGAATGGTAGAAAGTAGACAACTATTGTCTCATGAAGAATAACTACAGTGGAGAACTTTAAGTGAACAAATACAGACAAAGACACATAGTTAAACCCAGGATTGTGAGACACAACTGTCTCCGTACAAAACGTTGAACTTCTTAGTCAGTCTGTGGTCTCAACATGTCCCACTAGACTCCTCTTCTGGTCCTCTGGAGGTCTTTTAGAGCATCAGAGTCTTTGTTAGTTTGTGAATGAATAATGAACATGAAGGTGTTTATGGAGACAGAGGACAGACAGAGGACAGAGGACAGGGGAGGATCTTCATAAAGGTTTTCCCTGTGTGATCTGGAACAGTGTGAGGTTGTCGCTGTGTATCTCCACACACACACACACACACACACACACACACACACACACACACACACACACACACACACACACACACACACACAGAGAGAGTCCGTGTCATCCGCTCTCTGCTGATGTTTCTGTTATTAGTGAGTGCTGATGTCGACATCCCCTGTTGGTGAGCCAGCAACACACACACTCACACACACACACACTCACACACACACACACACACACACACACACACACACACACTTGCTGGTCAGAGTGGTTTTTCATCCTTCACTCTGCAGAAACACACAGTCTTTACTCTGAAGTTGAAACTCGCATCGTCTGCTGTTCACTGTGTCTCATTGATAATAATTATTAACTATTAAATAAGTAAATATGACAGCAGTGAAAAATAGAAGAGCAGTTCATGTCAATATAGTAAAAAAAATGAAAAAGTTCATTACAAAAACAAAAAAGATTGAAAACAAGAGTTCAATATATACATGTTATAAGAAGTGCTCAATAGACACTGACATCATTATTACAATGAGGTCAGCTTTACTGTTATAGTAGTATTATGAAGTGTGTATTTGTAATGTTACTTGTGTTTAGAGGTGATGAGTCGTACAGTGTGATACTTGTACTTCTTTAAACAGCTGATGTGAGCCTGAGGCTGATGTGTGACAGATGAACTCTGCTTCACTTCATTAGTGCTGACGTCAGCGGAACACACACACACACACACACACACACACACACACACACACACACAGACACAGACACAGACACACACACACACTGATACACAGGAGACCCGGCAGAGAGGGATTCAAACCAGCGCCTCACCAGCAGGTCGCTGAAGCTCATCTCTTTATCGTCTCTCGACCTTTCGAGCCACCGTCATCCAGGAGGACAGGCTCAGCAATGATCAGCTAATCAACTGTGTGTGTGTCTGTGTGTGTGTGTGTCTGTGTGTGTGTGTGTGTGTGTGTGTGTCTGTGTCTGTGTCTGTGTGTGTGTGTGTGTGTGTGTGTGTGTGTGTGTGTGTGTGTGTGTGTGTGAGGTAACCCCAGAAAGAGCCTGATTTTGTGCAAAAAAATAGTCAAGTCAGGTCCATTAAACCTCAGAACTCCTTTTCTTTGAACACATTTGCACACACACACTGAAACACACACACACACACACACACACACTGTGAAACACACACACACACACACACACACACACACACACACTGTGAAACACACACACACGTGTGTCACGTAGCCAGTGTCACATCGAGGATCCCCTTCTTTCTGGAACAACAAGCAGGGAGAGGGGCTGCTGCAAGGACACACACACACACACACACACACACACACACACACACACAGACGCACACGTGATGTAAAGCAGAGCGAGGCAAACCCTGGACGAGCTGAGGTCTGCGGAGGGGGGGCTTAAAGGATCAAAACCACAGGAGCAAACAGCTGAGAGAAGAAATGTTCAAATGACAAAAAATCCCCACATCAGGACGTGTGCAGAGCTCTGACTCCTCCTACTTCAGACATGAAAACCAACCCGGAGAGGAGCAGAACTAAGCCACGTTCACCTCAGACTGTAGACATGAAGTGTTCTTCACTGCGTACTGATGGTAGTAGCATTACGGTGACCCTCCAGCTCTCACATCTGTGATGACAGACTTCCACACGGCACCATGTGACAGGATGCAGCGGTGCGTGATGCTGTGTTTTGGCGTACTACATTAAACGTACTACATGTTGGGGCTTACTAAATAAATAGAATGGTAGTAGCTGTGTTGGATTAGTTGGTTTTAGGTCGACATCTTGGCTTTTGTCCGTAAATGTTACAATTAACTTACTGAAACACACTGAAGGGTTAAAGTTTTAAAACACGGACATCTTCCAGACCGGTCAACACCGTGGTAGAGACCTGTCAATCAGCGTGTAGCCCCGCCCCTAAATCATCCCCTCTTTATGGTCTGTGTGACTCTAAATGTTCCATAATGTACTAAATGAACATCATGCTGTATTGAAGAAGACTGTAAACTAGAGATTGAGACCATAAACTCATGTTTACAATGTTTACTGAGGGAATAAATCAAGAGAGAAGTAGAGTCATTTTAGACTAGACTTCTATACAACCAGAGGAGTCGCCCCCTGGTGGACACTAGAGAGAATGCAGCTTTAACACATGAAGCACAGACTTCACTCTAAAGAACTGGAGGTTGGCGACTGCAGCAGACAGACCGCTCTAGCAGACAAACAGTCATTGTACACGATGGTTAGCTCTGATGCTAACATGGATGCTAGCGTGAGCATATAGCAGGTCAGTGTGCTGAACGTCCTTTTGATGCTGAACTCATGTTGGCTTTTAGAGAACTTGTGTACTTCAGCACGAGTTATTGGATGTGACACGTGTGTGTGTGTGTGTGTGTGTGTGTGTGTGTGTGTGTGTGTGTGTGTGTGTGTGTGTGTGTGTGTGACCCTAACCCAGGCTGAAATGTCCTTTCCTTTGGCTAACTCTGCCCTTCATCTAGCTCTGTCTGTGTTGTCCTTACCTGAATGTGTCCACTCGTCAGCTTTGTTCTCAGACGCTCTTTGTGTGTTTGTCTCTGAGTTTTTAATTTAAAGTCTTATGTCTTATGTTTTAAATGTACACAGTGAGTTCTCTGTTGGTCTATCTTTGTGTTTATGTTCCCTGTGTTTGTTGGCAGGTAAAGCAACAGGTCCAAAGTGAACCTGGACTGGTTCTGCTGGACTCTCTTCATGTATTTGATCATAAACACATGGAATAGTTTGATTAAAGCACCGTTGTGTTGTCAGGTGTTCTCGGGGATCTTCACGGCGGAGATGTTGCTGAAGATCATCGCTCTGGATCCCTACTACTACTTCCAGACGGGCTGGAACATCTTCGACAGCATCATCGTCTGCCTCAGCCTCATGGAGCTCGGTCTGTCCGACGTGGAGGGACTCAGTGTGCTGCGCTCCTTCAGACTGGTGACTACACACACACACACACACACACACACACACTCACACACTCACTCACTCACTCACTCACTCACTCACTCACTCACTCACTCACTCACTCACGTGTCCTTGCGGTCTCTCCGGTGTCTCTCTGGTGTTGTCGGTTCTGCTGGAGGATATAAACTCTTTAACGTTCGCTTCTTTCTTTTGTTTTCATTTGTCTCCTGATATTTGTTCTCTTGTCTCTCAGATGCCGTCCAAGCTTCCTAGTTTCCTTCCTACCTTCCTTCCCTCCCTCCCTCCTTCCTTCCTCCCTCCTTTCTCTCACAGTTATTTAGAAAACATTGTCGAACTATCAGCCGCATTACAGGAACAAACATACAATAAGACTCGACTGTGGCTTCGTCTGTTGTTCTTCATCTATTTATAGAATGTATAAATGTTAAAAACACACAAGAATACTCCACTAATTGGTTTAACGAGGGCTCTTATTCTGAAACCTCCCCGTCTCTTCCTGTGTGGCTTGCAGCTCCGCGTGTTCAAGCTCGCCCGCTCGTGGCCGACCCTCAACACCCTGATCAAGATCATCGGGAACTCCATGGGCGCTCTGGGCAACCTGACGCTCGTCCTCGCCATCATCGTCTTCATCTTCGCCGTCGTCGGCATGCAGCTGTTTGGGAAGAACTACCAGGTACCGTCAGAGCCCGACCCATTCTGCACACGTGCGGGAGCGCCTACCCAGTATGCCTCTGATTGGCTACTTGCTGCTAAAAGCTAACGTTAGCCTATAGCTATGAAGCTAATTGGCATTGGTGCTCATGTTTAGGTGCTGTATTATTATGTTTTTATCTTCCTTAATATTTGAAATCGATACAATTCATTTCTTGCCTCAAAGTGAATTTATTCATATATGAAGGTTGTAAATATAAAAACTAACGCGTTGCTCGGACTGGTTAGCCTAGCTTCGGACTGCGCACCTGTTAGCATGTTAGCTAGGCTAGTGTTAGCGTTTAGCAGCCTGTAGCCAATCAGAGGCAGTTCATTCCTGAGCTGCACTTTAGTTGTTTTTATCATTTGTACTTTAACACAGAATAAATATATCATGAGGTGAAAAACAACTTTATTAGTCCTTTCACTCTTGACAAAAGCAGCACTGACCAGTTCCTACCTTTCACAATAAAACGTATAACGTGGGATCTGTCTCCTGCTCCTTCCAGGACTGTGTCTGTAAGATCTCGAAGGACTGCACTCTTCCTCGCTGGCACATGAAGGACTTCTTCCACTCCTTCCTCATCGTCTTCAGGGTGCTGTGCGGCGAGTGGATCGAGACCATGTGGGACTGCATGGAGGTGGCGGGTCAGCCGCTCTGCCTCCTGGTCTTCATGCTGGTCATGGTCATCGGGAACCTGGTGGTGAGTGACCTCAGACCTTTTAAATCGTGGTTCATTACGGTAGAAGAACCGTTCCTTTTTCTTCCTTCCTTCCCTCCTTCCTTCTTTCATTCCCTCCTTCCTTCCCTCCTTCCTTCTTTCATTCCCTCCTTCCTTACTTCTGTTCCTTCCTTCCTTTTCTCCGTTCCTCCTTCTTTCATTCTCTCCTTCCTTCCATTTTTTCTTTCTTTCTTTTATCTATCCAAGTATTTCAAAATTATGTTAATTTCTTTGTTAAAAAAAACCTTAGCTCTCATTTGTGTGTGTGTGTGTGTGTGTGTGTGTGTGTGTGTGTGTGTGTGTGTGTGTGTGTGTGTGTGTGTGTGTGTGTGTGTGTGTGTGTGTGTGTCCTAATCAGAGGGATTCAGAGCAGACAGGAGGCGGTAACTGGAGAAGAGAAAGTACACTTATCTGATGGTCAACACACACACACACACACACACACACACACAGATGGATGGATTGATTGATGTGTTTAGAAGTGGTGACATGAGTGTGTGTGGGGGGGGGGGTGCAGTGTAAGACGAGATGACAAGATATCATCAGAAGAAAGGAAAGCTTTCCTCTCCTCTTGTTCTCTGGCAAGATGAGCACTGTGTGTGTGTGTGTGTGTGTGTGTGTGTGTGTGTGTGTGTGTGTGTCTGCTTGTTCTACATGAAGGAAACAGCGGTGCTTCCTGTCACTTGATCCACTGAGTTTAAAGTAACAGAGTGATCGAGGACTAGATGATGGAGTTCAGTGAAGCTGTGATGTGATTGGTCAGTTCTTCAGCATGAGGACCAATCAGCTGCTCCTTCAGGAGCCAGAGGTCTGTGAGGACCAATCAGCGCCTCCTTCAGGACCTGAAGGAGGCGCTGTCCGTGGTGCTGAATGGGATGTATTCTACAGTTTTCCTCTGAACACAAGCTGATGAACAGAATACATCCCATCATGAGTTCATATCTGGAGGCGACACGTTTTAATACACGGTGGTTCCTAGAGGCTGAATCCTTCATGTGAAGGAAGGAAGTAAAGGAAGTGAGAAGGAAATGAGAAGGAAAGGACAGAAAGGACGTCAACAAAGAACACAAGGAAATATTAGAAGACTTCTTCTTTTTCTTCTTCTCGTCATTTCTGGTTATTAAAAAGAGTCTCATATCCACCAGTCACTGGATCATGACGTGTGTGTGTGTGTGTGTGTGTGTGTGTGTGTGTGTGTGTGTGTGTGTGTGTGTGTGTGTGTGAGCAATAATAGAGTCTCATTCATCTATTTAGCTTAATGGTCTCATGGATATTTAATAACGAGCTTGATAGGCCAGACAGCTCACACACACACACACACACACACATATACACACACAGACACACACACACACACACAGACACACACAGACACACACACTCACAGTCAACAACCTCTTATTCTTCTCTTGTCAGCGGCAGGAATTGTATCTCCCCCTGCAGAGGGTTATGCTGACCCGACTGAATGAATACGCCCAGACGTGTGTGTGTGTGTGTGTGTGTGTGTGTGTGTGTGTGTGTGTGTGTGTGTGTGTGTGTGTGTCATTATGACCAAACCTTTCCAATTCAGGTGATTTATCCCTTTAGAAATGGCCTCATTGTGCACAGCTCAGCTCAGTGTGTGTGTGTGTGTGTGTGTGTGTGTGTGTGTGTGTGTGTGTGTGTGTGTGTGTGTGTGTGTGTGTGTGTGTGTGTGTGTGTGTGTGTGTGTGTGTGTGCGTGCGTGCGTGCGTGCGTGCGTGCGTGTGTGTGTGGAG
>NW_027176342.1:12500-17500 GCF_023349555.1 Cebidichthys violaceus | reverse complement strand
CTGTCCGTCTGTCCGTCTGTCCGTCTGTCCGACACAGCTGCTACCCAGTCTGAAAAGTGAAGCTAATGCTAGTGTCCACCAGGGGGCGACTCTACTTCTCTCTTGATTTATTCCCTCAGTAAACATTGTAAACATGAGTTTATGGTCTCAATCTCTAGTTTACAGTCTTCTTCAATACAGCATGATGTTCATTTAGTACATTATGGAACATTTAGAGTCAAACAGACCATAAAGCAGGGGATGCTTTGGGGCGGGGCTACACACTGATTGACATGTTGCTTCCACACCGTTGTTCGGTCTGGTAGTTGTCCGTGTTTTTGTCATTTTTGCTTCATGAAGGTTGAATGTAATATTTTAGTCACCTTAAAATGTCTTCAGAATTCGGTTGTATGTAGCTCCACCCTCTCGTGTCACTTCTGGTTGCAATAAAATGGCGAAGACCCAAAACTAAGTTATCAACTATAAAAATCGTAGATGGCGACAACGCAAAACTAAGATGGCGATGGGAAAAGAAACGGAAAATTACGACCAAAAACCAAATTGGCAATGGCCAAAAAACAAGATGGCGACGGCCAAGATGCGTAACTCAAGGCTTTAAAACAAGGCTTTGGCCCTCAAACCAACCTGCTCTTCTCATGAGCAGTCGTTGGTCTGTCAGCTGTTCAGACAGTCGGTCTACCTGAGTGTGAACTTCATTCTCAGTGTTTCGTGTCTCACGCCGTCGTTTCTTTCCTGATGCAGGTGGTGGATTTCTTCAACGGGAACCTGAAGCGCCGTCGTCAGAAGAGGAAGGAGGCCAAAGCCATGATGAAGCTCAAACGCCTGAGCACCATCCACACCGAGGCCAACGGAGCCGTCATAGGTAACGATGTTCAGTGTGAAGACAAACGAGATCCTCCTGCTTCTGTAGATCGTCACAAAGCTTTTTAGAGATGTGTGGTTCTCACAGGAACATCTGAGGATCTTATAGAACGTGATGCAGACACTCGTGAATCCATCTCAACGTTTGTCCGTCTGCAGGCCGTCACGTGGAGAAGTACGTGGTGCCGGAGGACGACAGCTACATGACCAACCCCAACCTCACCATCAGCGTCCCCATCGCACCCGGAGAGTCCGACGTGGAGTTCCCAGAGGAGGAGGAGGAGGAAGAGGAGGAGGGGGAGGAGGAGCAGAGCGAGGGCTCAGAGGAGGAGGAGGAGGAGGAGGAGGAGGAGGAGGGGAGGGAGGAGGAGGTAAGGAGGAGAGGGAATGAGGTAGGGAGGAAGTCTGAGTGTGAGGCTCTTTGGTTCACTCACAGGTGTGTGTGTGTGTGTGTGTGTGTGTGTGTGTGTGTGTGTGTGTGTGTGTGTGTGTGTGTGTGTGTGTGTGTGTGTGTAGTTTTAAACGTTGACTGTTCCTTCTGTGTGGAGTTTTATGTGTACTTGCAAGAGTCATGTACAAGTACCTCAGGTTAGTTTTAAGTACACAGTTTCTGGTGGCTGGTTCTGTTTGTGGATCGCTGACCAAAGCAAAGCAAAGTAGTATTTTCTGGTATTGTATTTCCTCATCAACTACAAATTACAGATATTTTGATGAAAATACTTTCATTATCTTCTCATCTCTTTTAACAAATCTGTCATTATCGTCCCGCGGCGCCTCAGACGTCTGAACGTCCTTGAACACACCACTGAGGAAACAAAACAGGAAACACTTCTTTTAAATATTAATATTATTCATCAGTTTAACATATTCTGAATATTTTGTCCTTTGTAAACAGACTCTCTCTCTACAAACTCTCTCTTTGTAACGACTCAATTCATAGTGAACACACACACACACACACACACACACACACACACACACACACACACAGACACACACACACACACACACAATAATAGGGTCCCTCAACTGGAGGCCTCAGGCAGTGCATTATGGTCCGGCATTTTTCTCACTCTGCAACGTTGCGTGTGTTAGTGCTAAAAGGGTGTATATTAGAGTGTGTGTGTGTGTGTGTGTGTGTGTGTGTGTGTGTGTGTGTGTGTGTGTGTGTGTGTGTGTGTGTGTCTGTGTGTGTGTGTGTGTGTGTGTGTCTGTGTGTCTGTGTACTTCCTGTCTCTCTTCATCTATTCACAGGACAAAAATCCAACCGAGCCACAGACACCTTGTGTGCGTGCTTCTCTCTCTCTGTGTGTGTGTGTGTGTGTGTGTTCTTTTGTAAGAGTTGTGTCACAATTTTCAAATAGTCTCAGATCTTATTATGTGTGTGTGTGTGTGTGTGTGTGTGTGTGTGTGTGTGTGTGTGTGTGTGTGTGTGTGTGAGAGAGTTGTATGTTGTGTATTATATGCAGCAATAGAAGAAGATGTTCAGTTGTTTCCTCTCTCTCCTCTTCATACCTAACATGAAATGACAGATTTGTGTCATGCTGTGTGTGTGTGTGTGTGTGTGTGTGTGTGTGTGTGTGTGTGTGTGTGTGTGTGTGTGTGTGTGTGAGAGAGAGAGAGCATGTGTGTGTGCACACCTGTGCTGACTCAGTTCATCATCACCTCTCGTCTTTAATCATGTTGTGCACCTGTTCCCTCTCTCTGTGTCTCTCTCTCTCTCTCTCTCTCTCTCTCTCTCTCTCTCTCTTCATATATATATATATATATATATATATATATATATATATATATATATATATGAACACTAAGCACAGCTGGGTGACCCAAAGAGCATGCAGACATTAATAAGCACACAAAATATTATGAAGTTTAGTGATGCAGAACGTGAGATTAGCCGCAGACAGACACAGAGATGCACACTCATGGACACACTCACTCACAAAGACCGATACAATAATAATAATAATAATAATTAAAAGAATAATTACTATTTTACAAATAATATTAATGATAACAAGAACAATAATATATCATAATTGTAACGATAATATTGGACAAAATATGAATCATAATAAAAAGCATGTCATAATAATTATGATGATAATAATTTGGATTGAATTCTGGATGTTCTGGGTTTGCATGAAGCCACTTAGCCATGAGGTGAAACATGCAGACACACACACACACACACACACACACACACACACACACACACACACACACACACACACACACACACACACACACACACACTGACCTAATGTGAAAGGGCAGCGTAAACAGAACCAAACTCAGGAGCATATTTTCCCCCAAAACGTCTGCTGTCCAATCAGAGAGAGAAGAGAGGGGGGGGGTCAGAGAGCATGCTTTCACAAAGCTTCAGCATCAAGCTTTGTTTCCTGTGTGTGTGTGTGTGTGTGTGTGTGTGTGTGTGTGTGTGTGTGTGTGTGTGTGTGTGTGTGTGTGTGTGTGTAAGTGTGTTGCATCTCACTTACTGTGTTTCATCTGCTCTTAATTGGGTTGAACACTGAAGATGGAGAGATCAGTAGACGCATGTTTTTCATCCTCATCCTCGTCTTCTTCACTTCTCTGGTTTCTGTTTCACCTCAAATCCCCTGATTTCCTCTCAGCGCAGTCGATGTACGACGATGAGTACCAGAGAGGAAGATCTGTGAAGCATGAAACATGTGAAACATGTAAAACATGAAACATGTGAAACATGTGAAGCAAGTGAAACATGTGAAACATGTAAAGCATGAAACATGAAACATGAAACATGTAAAACATGAAACATGAAACATGAAACATGTAAAACATGAAACATGAAACATGTGAAACATGTAAAACATGAAACATGAAACATGTGAAACATGTAAAACATGAAACATGAAACATGTGAAACATGAAAGATGAAGCAGCTTCAGATGGATCATTTAGGAAAATGTGACCTTCTGTCAATTTGTGTACATATTGTACTTTTTTACTCTCCACATCAATGCTTTTACTTTGAGTACTTTTACTACATAAGTGTACTTTTGCTTCAGTACGGTTTTGATTGTAGTGGAGTACTTTCAGAGTGTGGTATGAGTACTTTTACTGCAGTAAAGCACCTGAAGCCTGAGCTTCTGCTCCCCAGGTGAGCACACTGTTTACAGTGGTGGTGGTGGTGGTGCTCTGGATGTGATGGATGTGTATGGGAGCCGTATGGAGTTATTGCAGGTTTAACCACCAACGTCATCGCCGGCTAATATTGTAACCGCAGTAAGAATAAATGAGCTTCTGGTTCTTCTACACACAAAGGCGTTCTTCACCGTGAGTAATAGACGCGGCTGCTTAGTGTTTTTGTTGAATACGTTATATTTTGACGTCTAAATGATTCATGAGCGGTCGCTGGCTCAGCAACATGAGTGTGAAGAGAATCTTTGCATTGTTCCGAACAATACGTGTGACCTAGTTGAGCAGTTAAATAACGGACCGGCAGCTGATGTCGGAGGTTAGTCAGCAGTGCTACGGCTCTCTGTGTAGACCTGGTCCAGGTCTCACTGAGGGTGCGGCCTCGGTCCGCAGGTCGGTGTTTGATTTGTGACGTATCCCTGAATAACCCGGCTGCCTGCAGACTTTATCTCAGTGACCAGGCAGGAAACGTGAAGAAACCCGACGTTTACCTGTCAGTGAAACGACGTGTCACTGTTGGTTTATCTGTCACTTAATGTGTGGACTTCAGTAACAGCACTTCTGTCATTATTTTAACCCAAACTACCATCTTTATTAAACATAACTAAGTATTACATCATCTTTATTAAACATAACTCAGTATTACATCATCTTTATTAAACATAACTCAGTATTACATCATCTTTATTAAACATAACTCAGTATTACATCATCTTTATTAAACATAACTCAGTATTACATCATCTTTATTAAACATAACTGAGTATTTTACGATCTTTTCCTAAACCTAACTTAGTATTTTACGATCTTTTCTTAAACCTAACTATTTTACGATCTTTTCCTAAACCTAACTTAGTATTTTACGATCTTTTCTTAAACCTAACTTAGTATTTTACGATCTTTTCCTAAACCTAACTTAGTATTTTACGATCTTTTCTTAAACCTAACTTAGTATTTTACGA